>NW_016164476.1:0-31360 GCF_001687245.7 Rhagoletis zephyria | reverse complement strand
GGGGATCCATGTTTCGTCAACGGTTACGAAACGCTACAAAAATTCATTCGAATCTGGGCTGAACATCGCCAAAAGCTCCTTTGAAATGATTACACGATTGCGTTCATGGTCGAGTGTGAGTAAGCGCGGCACCCATCGCTCTGATACCTTTTTCATAGCCAAATATTCACGGAGTCACTTGTGCTGATACGACAACAACGGAATACAGTAAATAACTTTTTAACCATTGAAATCGATGGCGCAGAATCTCTAAAGTTTTTATTAAGCCTTTTCTGGTTTCGGTAATGGATTTTTTACTAAAACAAAAAAATAGTACCTAAATAAGCACGCAAAATTAATTTCTTTAATGTTCGTTAAAATTCCATGGCTGTCAAACACAAACTAAATGGCGCAGCTTGGTCAACATTTTACAGTAGTATTTTAATCGATGGCAGTTGACGGGAGCAGTATTGCATTTAAAGTTACTGCGCGGGAAATTCCAAAGGTCAAATGACTTTTCAAATTGCCCTCGTATGTAAAGGTTGTACACGATATTGAATAAATCGTGATTTTATGTCGTTAATGTAAAAGTGGTATGCGATTAGATGCTAACAAAGCTTTAGCTAACATTTTATACAAAAATTCTTAAACGCAACTAAGCAATCAGGCTACGAAAATTTGGTAATGCAAGAAAGAATAATACCTCCTCACAAATCCGTCAAGCTTGCTGACCTACTTTTCCAAATAATAATAATAATAATAGATTGGCGCTTCCACAATATGTTAGTGTTTGGTCGAGCTTCTCCTCCGATTTGTGGCGTCCGCTGTTAAGAAAAAACCTTTTTTCTATAATTTTTTTTTTGATGTTGCTTTGACCAGAGTTTGAACCCAGGCCCTGCGGAGTGGTAGTGCGCACTGCTAACCACTACACCACAGCGGCCGCTTTTTCAAATACTGATGCAAATTAATCAGGAATTAGGTGTGCTTTAAGGCCACAAAAATTAATTTATGTGCTCAGTTAGTTTCCGAGAAAATTGCAATTGACCCATAGTCAGCCAGCATGCCGTTACACTAGTTGACTCAACCTCAACCTCAATGTCGGCGAACACTGGTAAATAATATTAAGAAATTAGCTGCTATTTAAGGCCACCAAAATTATTTTAGGTGCTTACCTAGTTTCCAAAGAATTCGAAAAATGTATTTGGGTCAGCTGGTGTGTTGTCATCAAATTGACATTTAAACACCACTTAAGCAGTTATAAGTTAAACTTACAGTAAAGTTGCTCGTTTCGTTCCCCAGGCGTACATTCGGTATTAACCATTTCACTCGATTTTCCAGTGTCACTTCCTTTTCAATTGACGAACATGAATAAATAACTGAAGAATCGATATTGTGAAGTCATTTGTATGTGGACGCACGTGCAAATATAGTTATATGTATAAGCAAAAGTCAAACTGACGCTAAAATGTCACAAGTTCAAACTATTTGAACAATATCAGTACTCTTACCATTGAGTGAAGACTGCCAATCGGGTGAATAAATAAGCGCACGCAAACCTAAACGAACCCAAGGGGCAGAAGAGCATAAAGAAGAACATTAAACGAATCAAATTCTACAACAAAGGAGTCAGTTGTACTGCAAGCGATACATGTATGTATGTACATTTGGTATAAAGCAAAAAAAAAAAAATCTCGAGCCCTTTACTTATGGCCATACATACATACTTATGTATGTATGTATAAACATACATTCATTTGTACATACGAATTTTTGCTTTAAGCCATCAATCAATTTCCCCTTCAAGTAACTTTTCGCTTAACGAGGGCAAGGAAATGCGGTATCGCAAATACAGAAAATATAGTTGGAACTCTGACGATCAAATCGTTCGATTAGCTAGGTAAGTTTGGTTAACTTGATTGTGTTTTTAAAGCCAGTTTAAATTGAAACATCTTAATTGGAAATATTTACAAAGACATAATTGATATTGAAAACTAAGAGATTTAATTGAACTGGAAAACCTTAAAGCCGTATTCAGACCCATTTTGGTAGCTCAGTAAAAGTTTCGAGACTTTTCACGTTTTCAAAGTTATCCAGTTGTGAGAGGACACCCCTGATTTACTCGTACATACTTTCAAATACAAGTTTTCGAAACTTTTTAGTTTTATTTTTCGTCAAGTAGTTTGTTAAACTAAGATTACGTTTTTTAAATTTGCATTGTTAAAAAATATGCCATTCAAATTAGTATAAAATTTCTTGTTTTTCTTTGATTTTGGTTAGATTTATCTGCTATTATATTTTACGATTCTATAAATCTCTAAAAAAAGTTATACCTTAACCAGACCAGGGGGCCAATTCTGGTTCTATGAAACTGTGAAGTGAAAATTAAAAATTCAATGTCAGTGAAAATTTAATTTGTTCCGTTTATCGTTTCTGTATATCATTTTAAGCGATTCTCGAACATTAAACGCTACTCCATTAACATCTAGCAAGTAATTATTCAGTAAATTATTGTGAATTTAAGACAATGATATTCTTCATCGCAAGATGATGCCTTTGGGAACTTTTCTTTTCCACAGCCACAAAACTTTGTGAAAAAAAGTGAAAACGCACACAGTGAAAAATTTTTGAATAATTAGTGATGAAAAATGTTTTCACTTCACGTTTTCACAGAACAGGAATTGGCCCCAAAAACTTTTAATAAAAAGCAATAAATCAGTCACATTAAAAACAGATTTTTTAGATAAGATTCCCTATAATTTTAACTAAAAGTAAAAATATTCCAAGTGAATTTGATTTTTTTAGATAGATAATCTTTAAACTGAAAAGAAACATCGAAAACCTCGAAAGTCTCAAAGCTTTTTATAAAATGTTTAGTATGATATATTGTACATATAAAAGAAAGCTATGTGTGTACGTACGTATGCGTATATGAATGGACCTGTAAGCAAACACCTGCTGGTATTCCCATTCAATCGTGGCAAATAATTTTTGTGCACGCCATTTGCATTGAATGAACCTCAGCCATTCATGATGCATGCCGTCTACATGTGTATGTTTGCGCCATATGTGAACATACATATGTATGTATGTATGTATATAGGGATGTAAAAAGAATACTGGAAGAAAATAGGTCAAATAAAACTACATACATATTTCAATATAAAAATGTACTACATATACTAGGAAAGAAAAAGCAATGCAACTAAAGAAAAGTGCAATTTTCCTTTAGTTTATTTAATGTTTGTTATTTTTTTATGAAAGTATAGCTGATTACTTAACAAGCACCATATAAATCTAAATTTCAGACGTTGTGTAAAAATTATGAAAATTCTGCAAATTTTTACCAAAATCCCTAACTTTTTTTGGGATGTTGCTTCGACCAGGGTTTGAACCACGGTTGCCAACTTTTGCATTATTGAAACCGGGACATCAACTTCACTGATGTATTTTGAATATTTTCTATTTAAAATAAGAAAACATAAAAAATATACATATAGATAAAAATTTCCATAATACAAAATTTCAATGCTAATACTTTTAAATAATTTAAAACAAAAATTAAAGTTGAAATAAAAATCACACCAAATTATAAATTATAAATTTCTATATACATATGTATGTATTTGGCAAGGGGAATTTTTCACAATGTACATATGTAACTTTTTTACTTAAATTTTTCCTCGAATTTTTTATAAAAACATAGTTCATACTACAACAAAAACATAACAATTTATCTAAACTTCGTTCAAAACTCAGGAAAATTCAATAAATTTGGATACAAGTTGACACTGTTTTTTAACGTAAGTGCCAGTCTGAAGTTGGTAAAAAATCGCGTTGATTTTTGGCAGTTTCTTCCAAACAAAAAATTGTAAATATTTTGTGTGCTCATCTTGTTTAAAATGAATTCGTCACTAAAATTTTTGACTTTATTGTCGATTAAATCGCATATGTAAAATATACATATATGTATATGAATGTATGTACATTAGGCTGGGACAATGTTGATTTTAATAAATCGCATGGTATTTCCTGATTCTGCAGATAATTCTAAGAGAGAGTATAGAAGAAACCATGGCTCGGTAATGAGTTTCAGCCAGCACATTTTTAAATGAAAAAATACATTTTCACGATATTAGTTTTTTTTTAACCTTTTCTTAAAACTTTTGCATACAAAATGTGTATATTTAAGTTTCTTACATTTCCTTTCTTTATAAAAACCATTTTTCAAAATCGTACCTACAGGTGAAAATGTGCCAAGTCCATTTTTTGAAGTTGTTCAGTCAGGAGAGACGAAAAATCGATATAGTTTTGCATTATTTTTTTTTTTTTTTATTTATTTTTTTTTTTTAAAGTGGACTTGGCACGTTTTCAGCTTTAGGTAGCGCAATAAATCTGTTTTGTTAAATTTTAACTTAAAAGATTAACAAACATCAAAAAGAAACGGTTTTTGTATTTTAAGAACAAAAACTTGATATAAAGGCGTCTAGGACTTACCGTTGATTTTTGATAATTTTTTTTGCTGACTGTGCCTCTTCCATACAAAAATTACTTTTTTTCAATAAAAAACGATAAAAATCGACGGTAAATCTTAGCTAATTGCACTTTATTTTAATAAAATTGAATGTACCACGAAACTATACTAAAAATCTTTCTAAGAAATCCATCTAAAGCGGTTTAAATTTTTACAAAAGTTTGCTAATTTTTTTTCTAAATATTGCACAAAGTTTTAAACTTAGATTTATACGACTGTTGTTAAAGAGTAAACCATATCTTTACAAAAAAATAACTAAAATTAAATGGCAAAAAAATAAATTGTTAGAACTTGTCAATATGTGGTGCGTTTATAATTTTGACACGGATTGTCGACTTTCTAAAATCAGCATAATATGTTATATTATAACGAAACAATAAAATTTTGAGAACAAGTTAATTTTTCTTTTAAAAATGCGCAGGCTAGAGACCCATTTCCGACTTGTAGTTTCTTTTACATTTTCAGTTAGAATTATCTAGAGAAATCGAAAATACCATGCGATTCGTCGAAAAACTGTCGCCTGAACAATTTGATCACCTTAATGTACATATTTTAAAAGTTCTAATTTTTTTTACTACGAAAAGTCTAACATTTTTTCTTCCCAAAAACCGGGACATTTTGCGTCCCGGCATGTGTTGTACCGGGACCGGGACATAGCTCTAAAATCCGGGACAGTCCCGCCGAAAACGGGACGGTTGGCAACCGTGGTTTGAACCCAGGCCTTGCGGAGTGGTAGTAGGCTATGTTATATATATTCTAAACAATATACAATAGTAAACTTGCGGTGTAGCTCTCCGCCAAAATTTGGGTAGCAACATTACTTACCCTGGGAGTGTAAACAGAATCAAATTGCTGAGCGAACTTCGTCGGAAGAAAGTTCGCTGCCAAAATTAAAACACTCTGCAGTATATGAGATTGCACACAACCAAATCGGCGACGAAGACGAAGTTCGTCTGACGAAATTCGACGAGAATAGAGAGATTTAATTTTAATTTTGCCGCTGCCGCCCCGCACATGTGTCAGTGATAAAAAAGCTTCGTTTCTTCATTTTTCTAGCAGATAATTATCAGGAAAAGGCAAAAAGGGAAAATTTGCGGACTAATTTTTTCTCTTTTGTATTTTAATATTTTTTATTTGTCATTCATTTGATGCGTATTTCTTTTCGGTTCTGTTTAGGTGAAATGTTGCGGCTAATATCAATCGACGGCATCGCTCTGTCCGACGAAATTCGCTCAGCGATTCGGTTCTGTATATTTGAGAATAGCAAAATAAAGTATGCAAAAAGCAAATATTGCGATGGAGATAATACCGGGTGACTTTCGCAAATTCTTACTCATAGCATTGATTGAGGTTTGGGAAAGCTTTTGTAACAAAACTTATGTGATAAAAGCCACATTATATGAAATGCAATTTACATAAATAAAGATTAAATTAAAAAAAAAAATGTCCGTGAAAAAGCGTGCGTGAACGTGTGTTGAGGCCCAATATTTTAGTGTTTGGCCGAGCTTCTCATCTCCTTCGATTTGTGGCGTGCCCCTTCGTGTTGTCACACACAGGGCAGGGACCCACAGTTTTACACCGACCCCGAACGGCGATGGTATTTTATGAGAAGCTGTTTTTCATGGCAGAAATACACTAGTCGGAAACTGGATTCGAACCCAGGGTCTGCGAAATGTTAGTGAGCATTTCTAACCACTACACCACAGGGGCCGTTTGTTGCTCTTAAAACATGCCTCAGAGAGCATTTTTTACTGCTATCTTAGGAGATTTCCCATTGGACTCTTAAGTGGGATATTAATGAAGTTTCCCTCGAGCCTTCGATTGCACATCAACCAGAATTAAAACTGAAAAACAAAAAGGAAACGTGTCAATTATTTTAAATTTACACTCAAAAAAAAACTTCTCTTAATTGAAGAAAAACAGCAATCAAAATGAAGAAAAATGTGAACGAAATAGCACTAAAGAAGTTTTATCCTCTTTTCATGCCCAAAATTTCTTCAAAATGATAGATTACATCCACAGTTCCATATATTGGTGTACGTTTTTACACATTCCAAAGAAAAATTACTCATTCGGGAGAATTTTTTATTCATTCGGAAGAATTTTCGACCTTAAAGTAAGAAAAGTTTTTCTTTGATCCAGAGATGGATTTTTGGTTCAGTGTACTAGGTTAATAAATAAATTGCACGTGACGAATGATCCACATATGTACAATTAACTTATACACTAAAACAATTTTTTTTTTTTTTTTCAAATATTTTGTCTTTGTATTTTGGGCACCATCCAAGTCCATGGCCAGAAATGAGGCACTTTCGTAATAGAGTTGCTTCGACATCAGCCTTAAAGTATTGCCTGCCCTAAGCATATTGAAGCTTCAATGAAAGCGTGCAAAACGTGATTTTAATAAATAAAAATATAATTCATATACGAATAATACACAGACATACATATACATATGCATATGCATACGTTTGTACGATGTACTTATATTTTTTTCCTTTCGTTGGTTATGTAAGTCATTTGGCATCCAATTAAAACTACATAGATGTGTATGTATATTTGTAAATACATACATATATACCTTTGTATGCATGAATGTATATATTTATAAGGAGCTATGAATGGAGTAATTTATTTTATGTATACGCCTTAGGGAAGTGAGTCATAAACCACTCGAAAAAGGGAAACCAGTTTTTCGTTCATGCAAACTGTTGATTACAGCGTGAAAATTGTGAAAAGACGTTGTGAAAACTTACATTAAATTTTAAGTGCTAATGATTTTAAATTTGTAGATATGTATGATACAGTGGGGAGCAGTGATGAGTACATGGTAATTTTTGTTAAATATTTGCAAGGTTTTTAAAGTTAAATTTTTTCATATATATATATGGTGCATGCTGTAACCAAAACCATATAAAGCAAACTTTCAAACTTTATGCAGAACTTAGAAAAATTTAACAAATTTTCATTAAAATTTTGAGCTTTTTAAGAATTTTTTTGAGTAGATGTGTAGTTTTGTAAGTTTAATAATTTTTGTGCAATAAAGTGGAAGTTTTAAGCGCAAAAACGCGTTGATTTTTGAGATTTTTTTGAGGTTTTTGGTGACGGCTTTTTGCACTTTTTTGCGTACAAGCATGAATTTCACATGGAAGAAAATGAGCAAGTCCGTTTACAAAGAAAATAAAAAAAAAATCAACGCCAGATTTATAAATTGCACTTGTTATATGAAAAAACACGCAAAGCCGTCAGCAAAAAAAAATATTAAAAATCAACGCGGTTTTGCAGCCGCTTAAAACTTGCCGCTTGGTTTATATGGTTTTGGTTAAAGCATAAACCATATTTTTCTGAAAATTTAACAAAAAGTTCTAACTTTAAAAACCTGGCAAATATTTAACACAAATCGCCACGTACTCAACACTGCTCCCCACTGTATGTATTTATTGTTATATACATATGATTGTTTGTGTGCTTGGTAGAGATTTTTGTGCTACAATAAGTCTTTGAGACATACTTTCTAAATAGATTTCATCTCAAAACATTAAAAGGGAATGGCGAATGATTAATTTGTTAACTCGGGTTTTCTACTTTTGCCACCAAGTATTATGTATTTTTGTTATATGACCGGTCTCCTTATATATATAAAAACCAGATTAATTATAAATGTTTGGTCATTAATTTTCCGACATCTCTTTTTTGGCGCCACCTCAAAGAGGAAATGGACATTTCCTGATTTCCCCAATGCGGTTTTCCTTTGGTAAAATAATATTTTAGCAAAAAAAGACGTATGCTTGCGGTTGTATCGCCGCTTCGTATCCAAAAAGAAATCTTCTGTATGCTCATAGTGGCATAAGCACATAAATAAATTTGATGTAAAAGTAGTTATGACCTTCTTTTCTACCCTTTTGCAGTTGGCGACTAAATGCTATCTAAAGTGTGGTAAAATCGCCGCCAACCAAAGAAAAGTCTCAACCACCTCCTCCCACTGAAGCTCGAAATACCTATTACTTATGGGCGCGTCTGTTTGACGCATATTCAGCTTAAAATATCGTGAAATTTATGAAATAGCCGAAAGCAGAAAGCCTGATTATGAGTGGTTTTGAGGTCTTCGGAGGGCTCTTCAGTGTGACTTTACTGATGGATAGCATATAAACATAAGTATGTATATATGTACATTAGGGTGGTCAATTTAAGTGCAAGTGGGTCAACCATTACATTTTTTTGAGATTTTTAGAGGTCCTATAAAAAGGAGTTAATAATGAAAACTGATTAAATAAACATGGGTATTGTTATTTTAACTCTCCTGAGGAGAAGCGAAGTTTTCCGATCGAAAAATATTGATTTTCAAGAATTCTGTACCTTTTCTACGAAAACTTGTTTTTTTTTCATATAAAATACCTGGAAAACTTTGAGCGCTTTGAGCTTTTTTCGTAATAGAACAATCCTAGGCGGTGAGAGCATTAAAATTCCGACTTAACTTTTTCACATGCCTTTTGAACCGCCCTAATATACGTTTTTACATACATACATTACACACATACATATTTGTTGTATACGCTTATTTTTGCCTTAGTTTTCGTACTTCACTCATTCTTCTATTGCATTCCATTGCCTAAGGCAATTTAAGGTGCGACTGGACAAGAAGCATTTGGTTAATAAATGCCTTTGAGGTGCAAATTAGGACATTAGTATAATGCGACACTTTCTGTACTCATGCACTATAAAAAGTGCGTCGGTGAATATGTAAGTAACTTAACCAGAGTGTCGTTCTGGCAAATTCTTATAACAGTGCATGTATGTATATATCTATGTATGTATGTATACGTATGTACATATATGTATGTTTGTAAATACATGTGAAACTACTCAAATGTAAATAGAGCAGGTTAAAAATGCCCCGGATACCCGTTACAAGTGCGAAAATGGCGTCATCTGCTTTGTAATGTGAACACGATTTTCCTTTGTACACAAAATAAATGGTAAAATTTAATACAGAGGACAGAGTTGTCTTTAAACCTTATTTTCATCTAGTTGTAATTGCTAATAGGAAAATAGTAAAGTTTCAAGAGAGACAAAATCGCTTGATCAAAGTTCACAAAAATTAATCAAATTACAAAAAAATTCTAACTTTTTATCTAGAACTTGTGTAAACTTTTCGATTTAAGTGCTGTGCAATAAGTCGCTATTGATGACCGTCGATTTTTTAGATTTTTTTTTTGGAGGGTGTTGAGCATTTGCTTCCATATATGTATGTACAAGTAAATTTTGTTGATGCATTATATGGGAGAAAGTGCTCAACAGCCTCGGGGGAAAAAAATAAAAAAAAATTGGGGCCGCTTTTGCGATTTTTTAATATAACAAGTGCGATTTAAAAACTGGCGTTGATTTTTTGAAATTTTATTGCGAAAGGTCTCCCGCATTTTATTTTATAAGAAATTTATATTTATTTCCAAAAATGTGCAAAAATCCGTTACCAAAAAAATCTCGAAAATCAATGAGATTTTTAGCCGTATGAAATTTGCAATTCATTAAGTGTTGTAAGGGTTAAAAAAAAACTGCATACGCAAAAATTTAAATTTTTGATGAAAATTTTATAAGGTTTTAGTTAAAGCTTGGCCAAATTTTTATAGAAAAATAACAAAAAAATTAACTCTAAAAACATTATGAATATTAAAAAAAAAATATAACACGTGGTCACTTGTTTGAGTCACTGTTCTTTCCACAGAAACTCAAACAATGCCAAAAACTAGAGCCAATTGAATAATTTCAATGTCAAATTCTGACTATACGGAAAAAATCATGGTAGTGCCGCATGCAGTTATTAGAATTTTGTGCAGCTGTGTGATGAGTTAGACGTTTATCAAATACATTAAACATTAAATAAACAAAAGAAATATAGCCACAACTGATCAAAATAAGGCGTTTCTATTACTTCTGCCACCAGTGTATATCTTTAAATATGTACACATCATATACCATTATGCCCCGTTTACATCATTCCATACGTCCAGAATGACGACAGTCTACATTACTAAATGAAATTTTCCCTAGCATATGCTCTGGCCACACGATACATTAATGTTCCCCGCAGTGAAAAATTATTAATTGATAAAAATAACCAACTTATAGTTAGCTTTTTAATTATCTATGACACAACCAACATAGAAGTGAGTTGTAAAGTTATATGTTTTCTTTAAACAATTTTTTATTTAGATATCCTCATATGCAAAAATTACTTTGAATACATTTCTTCTGCACTTCATAAATGCTTTTTCGAATTCCGGACAAATAAAATGAAGATCGAACTTTCATATTATCATTTTGATGTTATGTCTGACGGAGTTCGATTATGTAATTTTAAATAAATTATTTTATTTATTTATTAACATGTAAAAAATTAAAAAAGAATCGCGTGCACTTTTTCTTATTGATATTTTATGTAGTAGTAAAATAGTTATTTACAGGTTAGTAATGTAGGGCTATCATCAGGATTGACTTTTTCGGCCATCGTCCTACAAAGGTGGTTAGCTTTTTCGAACAAGATATGCAGTAAATAGTCAGCACTAGGTTAAAGTTACATTTAAGCTAACATACAGGAAGCAGCAGGGTTCTAATATACATACATACATACATACATACATACATATCGTCGTTTAAAGTACAAAACCGCGTAACTGACATTTTTTGGCAAAACTAGAATTTGCTCACACAAGCTCTTGGCGCGAGCCTTATCCATTCTTCATGAAATATACCAGCCAGAAATGCGATTGCTTTATAAAAAAGAAATCCATTTTGAAATGTGAGTGTTTTTATTACCCTCTAGAAAATAATTTATGCAACCTCACATACGCGGTTTTGCATTTTGCTGATACGCGGTTTTGTACTTTAAACGACGATATGTAGCTACACGTGTACATACATAAACGCATGCATGCGCACCTATTGCCAAAGCAAACAACCACGTTTTTCTCATTAAGGGCAGTATAAAGACACCTCCAACCGTAGTTATGTATGTATATGTATGTTCTTCTTTTGCGCAAATCCATATGTAAAACTAGGTGTATGTTAAAATTACATTAAGCTGATTACCAACGCCGTGGAATACTGACACTTTACACACTTTGAATGTCCTTAGAGAGTTGGTTGAACTTAAATGAGGTCAGTTAAAATTGTATGCGGCGAGCCTAAATTGAATTTAACGTCAAGAAATGTGAAAATAGTTAATTTAAAACAAATTATTTTCAATGCATGAATAGGTAAAAAATATTGTAAAAAACATGAGGTTTCTTCTTCGGGGTAGTTCACTTAAAAATATCTGTCCATAAAAAATGTAAACCGAAAATGCAAATAAATGATTTAAAACGGTTTTATAACTTTACATTACGTACTCAGCTGGCGAAAAAAGTTTACGAAAACGCGAAACGGTGGAGAGAAGAACTAAAAAGATTTAAATAAAGTTTAATTATGGGACGTTCCACGTCAACAAAGACAAGCTTCTAAACAAAAATTGTTTTGATGGATTTAAGTGTTCTATTGCTTAAAATATTTGCACATTCGTCATCTCTTGAATGCCGAGTGGCGTTTTTTTCGCAAATTTCAAATAACGATGCCAATATGGCGGATAAATGGTATTAAGTGCGAAATCTTTTAAATATCTTCTTCAATAAAAATCCGGGCAAAACTTAAATTATTCTCAAATTTCTTATCCAACAGTTTTTGGTGTCACTGAATGCACCTCTGATGCTACATTTTTAAAATTCAAAGTGGCGGACAAATTTTTGGAAATCGACTGCATGGGCTTGAAATTTTTTGTTCGAGAGTTTTTGGAAGTTATTTTTTAGAATATGGCGGACAAATTTTTGAAAACTTATGGAAATTGGTCGAAGCTTGTTTCTCGGAGGTTTTTCAGGTCGCTGATTACGAATTTGAACCTACTTTTCGGAAATTTGAAATCGCTTTTTCAACTTAGTGAACAAAATTTGAAAAAAAAAATACATCGGAGTTACTTAATACTTGATTCCAAACAGAGTACGAAAATAAACTGTACAAAACAATTCCCATTTGCTCATCGATCATCATATCATTTGTGGTTTTGTACAGTTTTGTAAATAGTCAGAAACAAATTGTAAGATTCACTGTCATTTTCCCCAACGAGAAACGTTTGCTTTTCGTTTGTGACAATTGTACCATAGGGTACGTTTTATATGTATTCAAACGTTGCAATTACGTGAAAATTATTTTTTTTCTGTAAATTTTCATATCCAATTCAATTAAAAAACCTTTTTATTGTTTTTATTCATTGCAGCCATTCGTATATATTTTTCTCTGCACGATTCATTTCGTTTGTTGTTCCGTCTGTAACTACTAAACTACTGTAGTGTACTATCGCCAAAGTGAACTCAGCCGTTTTGTTTTCGTATTGTACCGAGCTGTTGAAGTAATAAACGAAACGAAATAGTAACGTACAATACAGTTTATTTTCGCACCCTGATTCCAAATGATTTGTAAGCAGGGATCCCAAAAACCCCCGAACAAGAAATTTTTAGCACATCCAGTCGATTTCCAAAAATAAATAGCGTTCGTTATATCGAATAATAATAATAATTTGCATTAGTAATATAGAAACATCAATAAGATAGTGTTGATGATTCGTTTAAACCCAAAATTCGTTATTCCGAAAGTAAATGAACTTTTCAAGCTTGTACCATTTTTATATCTGCTTTAATCAACTAAATCTTAATTCATTTTTTTTTTTTTTTTTTTTAGAAAAAGTAGTGTTAGCATGTATTTTGGCCACCGCTGTATAGTATGCATTGCATACATTGTAGCTGCGAATATTTTATGATTCCAGTAAAATTGATTGCACACATTCACAAAGCCGTTCGAATTTTATAACTTGATTGCAGTGATTAACTGCAAGCATAATAATTTCGGACGTTTCAAAAGGCAATAGCTATTATCGTTCGTTCATATTTGGAGTTAATTTAATAATGCAAGTCTATATATCATCTGTATACACACATATGATATGGATATGATACAACATGCATATATACATGCATATGTATGTAAGTACAAATATGCTACATAAGCACTGCATACATGCACGTAAGTACATATGTTTTTACCTACATAGACATCGTTTTCATCTGTAGCTTGATGTGCTTTATGACTAAAAATAATCTTATACTTGAAAAAGAAAAGAAATTTCTCATTATTGTATCTAAACACAAATTTCATTAGTTGTCTAAAACAGAGCTTCATACGGTTTGTTTCGTAGAAAAGTCACCGGGGTTCCGCGAAATTAATTTCAGTATGAATTAGCACGGCGGTCGGTTTGGGTTGCACACAGAAAAAAAAGTTCTATAAACAGCTTGACCGAGACTCAATTATCTATTTTCAAGTATACATAGTATGTACTCGTAGTTGGTATGATTGTCGTACTGTGTGAGTGAATGTAGGTATACTATTTCTAGTAAAAGTTTTTATTCATATTTAAATTGCACTGCCTTTGATTTTTAGTAATTTGATGTGGGGTTCCATAAAATAAAAAGGTGTTAAGTAAGGGTTCCATCATCTTAAAAGCTTAAGAACCCCTGGTCTAAAACGTATAAAAATAGAATCATGATATGGAAATTACATTCATGTCAACGTTTGGCCGCTTTTTAGAGCTGTAAAACTATCGATGGTACTATCAATACTTTCGATAGTCTTTGTTTGAGGAAATGGACATATTGTTTATTAACCGACTTCCAAAAAAGGAGGAGGTTATCAGTTCGTCGGGATATTTTTTTTATTTTTTTATGTATGTTACCGCATAACTTTGGACCACGTCAACCGATTTCGATAATTCGGAAAGGTAGTGTCTCAGAGGTGGTCGTCCCATACTAATCTGGTTAAGATCCGATCAGTGGATCATGAGATATATATATATATATTTTTTTTTTTATATGAGAGTTGAAGTCGGTTTTGTTTTTGCTAAAAATTACTTGTATTATATGTACTACTTAGTATGCATTTTTTTATTTTTGAAAATGGGAATTTGGCAACATTGATTTGCTTACACATCACTATTTTTTACCTATTACCGGGCTTTACACGGTTCAAGTATTGAATTCAATTCTGCTTGCCAGTGGAAGAGAGGGGTTGAGAAGAAAAGGGAAGAGTACATAGTATGCGTCTTTACCGTCAACAGGTTTCAAGTTTTTTGCTTTGCTTTTGACATTTTCGTTTTTTCCCATTTCACGAACCAAAAACTGGAATTCAACAAAATTTAAGCATGTAAAAGCAAATAGAAAACGCAAAAAAACTAGTTTAAATATCTTTTTGGAACCATACTTATGGGATTAGTGATTCTGCGTCGATGAAAGAAACTATTGATATACGCCAGGGTTAGTCTTGTACATATTTCCTTTCGATACTTTCAATGGAAAAATAATTATGTAGAAGCCGGGGTATGGTTCGGCTATTTGTACAATGACTTTTCCGTAAATTTTAGAGTGAGTTCTATGCAAAAATACTGTGCCAGAAATTCCGCCAAATTACCCACAGTGCACTGGGCGTATGAGTTACTATACTGGATGCTTTTATCGCGATCGTACGATTTCTTCAATAATTTCGTACATGGAGTTTGTGGGAAGTTTTTGTTATAGTTTAATATAATTAGTTCACAGCTGAAATAATTTTCACGTTTTCAATTCGAAAGCAAATAATGTAATGCATACATATGTCTATGTGTAACAACCCATAAAAATTGTACTTTAAATACACTTTTTTCTGCACTTCGCAAATACTTTTTCGAATTCACGACAATTAAATGAGGTTCAAACGTTTATATTATAATTTTTATGTTATGTTGTTTTCCTTATTGATATTTTATGTTGACATCTAATGCAGAGGTAACAACCCTTGACTATTTCGCGCCATCGCCATAGAAATATAGTTGGCTTTCCTAAAAAGAAAATATACAGATAATAGTGACCTTTAGTTCCTTCCTAATCAGCTTCAAGTTAACTTATAGTTAGATACATTTCCTGCAGGGTTATAAAAGAATGTGGAGAGATAATAGACAGTTTGTGTAAACGAACATAACGAACATATCATCACCTGAAATGCAAAAAGACGTAACAAAGATCGTAGCTGAAATCCAAAAAAGTCGTAGGTAACTAATAAAAAATTCAAAATTCACTTTTTTATTGATATGATGGATATCATCGAATTACAAATCCCCGCATCGTTTAATGAAAAAATAATAATATTAGTTACGACTTTTTCCATTTCAGTGACGATGTTTGTTACGTCTTTTTGCGTTTCAGGTGGCGATATGCGCATGTATACCGTATACTGTTCGCCTACAATTAACACAGAGAAAACGGCAAAAACTAGTTTTTTAAAGAGAAATTGCACCATTTATCTAAATTTAATTGTGTCTATATCACTGATGCCACATGTACGGAAAATTCCCTACTTGTAGGGATTCTCGGCGCTAAAAATGCGTGTGTAGGGAATAAGGGCAGATTTTTAATATATCTTAAAATGTAGTTTTTGTGTGTATGTATATTGAACAAGAAATTTTCCGCAAGCCTGCGCATGTTACCCCAAGATAGGCGAATTTATATGCATACATACATACATATAAGGGATGTTAATTTTTTCGAAAAAAAACTTTATTTTTAATTTTTTGAGTCCATAGAGGCACCTGGCCTTTGACCCCTTTGCGACACGTCTTAACCGACTCTAATCGGGACCAAAATTCATATGTGATATCCTCGTCTATGGTAGTATCGATTTTGGGTATTAGATGAAAAAAAAAATGAATTTAAATTTTTTGAGTCTCCGTAGAGCCATCTGTACTCTGCCCCCTGTGCGACATGCCTTAACTATCTCCAATCGTGACCAAAAATGTATATGTGATATCTGTGACCGTGCTATTACTGATTGAGGGCGTGAGACTGAAAAAAATTGTTCATTTGACATTTTTAAGGACCACCCTAATGTACATACATATTTTTGTGTGTGTGTGTGGCTAATTTCGCTTTTTGTTTTAATTTGTATTTTCAGAATGGAAGTTCAAACGGTGAACAATCACCTAAATAACTCCCTCATATCACCGCCAGCTTTATCGCAATCGCAGCAAACTCAATTGAATAGCAGCATCATTACGCTAAGCCGCAGCAATAGTCCGGCCAGTTCGAATTCCGAAATCGAAAAAGAGCTGCAAGATTTGGATTTGAATAGTTCGCTGAATAGTGGCAGCGTAAGTTTGGGTGCTGAGCTTAATTGCAAATCAAATGGTTCGCTGAGCGGTGCCTCCGCCACAAGTTCGACCACGGGTCTCACAACGTCGGTGACCACAGCCGCAGCAGCAGCAATAACGACATCATCTACTGAAGCATTAATAAATGGCAATGGTACCGATACAACAAATGCTAGCAATAGCTCAATAACTACTACAGGTGCAGTGACAGCAGCAAATTCATTGGCACAGGTGAAGAAGCGTATTTCTAGCAGCCGAACACCTACACGCAAAGCGAGACGAATAAAATTCTATCGCAATGGCGATCGATTCTATCCGGGTATTACCATTCCAGTCTCAAATGAACGTTATAGGTGAGCTAAATAAAAGTTTATGCAAACTCAATTTGGTATTATTAATATTTAATTTTTCTATATTTTACTGCAGATCATTTGAAAGCCTTTTTGAAGACTTAACTCGATTATTAGTGGATAACGTAAAAATTCCAGGGGCTGTGCGTACAATTTATACTATGTGTGGCAAAAAGGTGAGTAATCGAAACATAATCCATTCTCGCGATAATACTACTTGCATTTATTTTTACTTATTAGATCTCCTCTTTGGACGAACTAGAGGACGGCCAAAGCTATGTTTGTTCCTGTAATAACGAGAATTTTAAGAAAATCGAATACAACACCACTTCACAACCACTGGCCAACTTAACACTCTCCAATAAGGCAAGCAATCGCTTGTCAAAGGCCTATCGTCCATCGTCGCCACTTAAGAATGGCACGAACTCGTACAATAGCGGGGGCATCGGAGTACCTGGGGGTGGCATGGGCGGTAATGGCACAAATACAACATCTGGCGCCACTAACGGTAGTCCATTGTTTAAGCTGAGCGAACGCGAAAGCGTCGTACATCCCCGTATAGTAACGTTGATAAGAAATGGCACCAAGCCACGAACCGTAAGTTATTTTTTCGTATAACTATTTATTTAACTGGCGTAACTTCGCAAAAGAGGTAGACAATTAGCGCAATTTTTGAAGCAAATTTTTTCAGCGGCGATAGTGAATAAAACAAAATCATAACAAAAACATGTCCAGCCCTCTACGCAATTTAGATTTTAGTATTTTTGGCAGAAATCTGTAATATTTTATGATTCAAGCTATCTCACAAAATATCACAACCGCAAGTATTGCCGTTACAAAGTTACGAAGAAAACATTTTTTTTATTATTATTAATTTTTATGACCGCAAAAATAGCTTACTGGGCTGTCTTGGGGTTTAGTACGTTCGAAAGTTTTCATTGATATAATTCTTCAAAAGTAAGAACTATGTGCAATAAGCGGTATTTTGGTTTCTACATCAAGGCACACCACCATTAGGTTTTAGGTAATCCGCAGAATATACAACGGGCTAATTACACATTTTTCATCAGTTTGAAAACATTTTGGTTTAGTTACAAATTCTTAAAAAGATGTTAGCCGTTATTTTACGACTTTAAGATTTTACAAGGTCTATGACATCTAGTGAATCCCCTAATTGTGTAAACGTCAATCCATTATATTGTTATTATTATTATTATTTATTCATTCAATTAAATGCACACACTTTTTGTCTTATTGTACATAGATAATGCGTCTTTTGCTAAATAAACGCAATAGCCCCAGCTTTGATCATGTACTAACAGCCATCACGCAAGTTGTACGCCTCGATACTTATGTACGTAAAGTATTTACCCTCTCCGGCTGTCCAGTTGTGCAGCTAGCTGATTTTTTTGGTCCCGATGACGTTTTCTTTGCCTATGGCACAGAGAGGGTCAACAATCCAGATGATTTTAAACTCGAACCCGACGAACACAAAGCCATACAAGCGATACGGAAGTCGCTACGTACAGCAGGAACAACATGCAAGGGTCCCAAACCGAAAATGCCCGTAAAGAGTAAAAATCTGAATAGCGCCAAGCATCAACAAAATCACCAGCAAGAGCCATGTGATCAGATTGTCGACGAAGATTTGACAGCGTTAAATGAGAGCGGTATAGATGCAAACGAATTGCCTGGAGTTATACGTGAACGTTACGCATTGGGACAGATTATAGGTGATGGTAATTTTGCCGTTGTACTGAAGATCAAAGATCGACAGAGTGGCTTGCCATATGCGCTGAAAATTATCGATAAAAGTAAATGTAAAGGCAAAGAGCACTATATTGATGCCGAAGTGCGTGTGATGAAGAAGTTACAACATCCACACATTATTTCATTAATCATAGATGTCGATCAGATGTCAAATATGTATTTGGTGCTGGAGTACGTAAGTGGTGAGTCTTGTGCATGATTTTAGTGAAGAAATCTTTTTGATTTGGGAATTTATAGGTGGTGATCTTTTCGATGCTATAACACGCGTAACACGATTTTCCGAAAATCAATCACGAGTGATGATCAAGCATTTGGCCTCAGCGATGGCCTATTTACATTCCATGAGCATTGTGCATCGTGACATCAAACCTGAAAACCTATTGGTAGATATTCTATCTAGGGTATTTGAAAAATGCCGTAAAAGTTGTTCTTTATTTTTCAGGTTGAGTTAGACGCTAATGGCTGTGTAACCGAGCTAAAACTGGCTGATTTTGGTTTGGCCTGTGAAGTGACTGAACCATTGTACGCCGTTTGTGGTACGCCAACTTATGTTGCACCAGAGATACTAATGGAAACAGGCTACGGTTTGAAGGTGAATTTTAAAAAAAAAACATGTTATTTTGCACTCATTTCGTTTAGGAAATAGCTATTTGAAATTATATATAACTTGCTAGCTATGCTATGCTAATCGCACATTGAAAAAAAATAAGGAACTAAACTTTGATTACAGCTTTGTCTCTAAATTGAATTTTTAGATAATATTTGATATATTTTTTGTTATTTATTTTAATGGTTATTTATGAGTTGTCGGATTTTTTGAGTTATGACGCACTTCCAGTAAACAAGCGAGTTGTAGAACCCTATTTTAAAGTAATAATTATAAAATTAACTTCATTAAAGATCGATGTCTGGGCAGCTGGTATTATATTATACATCCTGCTTTGCGGTTTTCCACCTTTCGTTTCACCCGACAATCAACAAGAACCTCTATTTGATGCCATTATATCTGGAGTCTATGAATTCCCGGAGCCCTATTGGTCAGATATTGGAGATGGTGTACGTGACCTAATTGCGAACATGCTGCAATCGGATCCGGAAGTGCGTTTCACCAGCGAGGACATCCTTGATCACTACTGGACTCTCGGCGAAAGTAATGAATACAGCAGTTGAATTTGTCGCCTAAATGTGGTAGAAAAAAGGAGGGGAGACGTAAACAACAAAAACAACAAGTTTTGCATTATAGGACTAAAACTAGAATAGTTGGCAGTACTTGTTTTTTTGTCCACGTAAACACTTTGCTTTAGTTTTAGTACCGTGTATTTAATTGCTTATAAACATTAGGGGTATACATATAACATGATAACCTGGCTATGAACGTGATAAAATTATAGAATTGTATGGAATTTATAATTTTATCAAGTTTATCGGCAGTTTATCTCGTTATATGAATACCCGTATTATAATTTACGAAGATTAATTATATGGGAAAAATTCAAGCTACATACATACGGCAATGGAATAACGTTAAAAACAAGAATAAATACGAAATTACTGATAATTTTTGTAAGCACTGAAAATGTTATTGCGAAATTTTTTAATTAACAACGACTTAACTAAATGCGTGCATATTAAAAACACAAACTTTCATACATATAAACATATTCACATAAGCATATGCATATAGTATGTATGTATGCTTAGTATTTTATTAGACTATAGTATTTATAATTTAGTGCTTCTTTATGCGAAAACCTTCGAAATTTAAACAGCTAAAGAAATTCTGACAAAATAGATCACAGCACTTTTAGAACGACGAAAATATGAGTCAGAAGAAATTTCACACCTCAAATGAAATTATGTATATCAATTGAAACACAAAACAGCGAAGCGCTGTTGAAAGAAAAAACACCAATCAATTAATTGCTGATGCTAATTCTTGTATATTTTTTATATAAATATTTTCTACTCACTTTTTATTTGTTATTTTGTATTGAAATATTTACCTGTTACTGTCCCCCGCTAATATTTCCTTGCAGAACAACCTATGTATTTCACCCTTTGGGTATTATTTTTCATTAAAACGTTTACTGTTCGTACTTGCGATAAGGGCTTAGCTGTAAAATATTTTTATGTTTTATGTCATTATATTTTTTAGTTTTCATTTAAAATGCAAAACAAAAAATCAGAAATATGTCCTTTAAAATGCTATTTATGTAACTACTTATTAGAGTTTTGTTTGCATATCTTATTAAATAATTATTAAATAACCCAAAACAAGATTATTGTATTATTATTCTTAAAATATTTTAAGGTAGTTTCTACAGCAAATTTTTAGTATCGTAATGGTTTGAAGACTTTAAATTAGTAAATCATTCTAGAATGCATTGATTATTGAAAACACTATCAATGCTTAAATTGCGCTGTATTATCATTTCAACAGCACTTCAAAAGAGTTGTAAATTTTTACTTTATTTTTAGTCACAAATCTAAAACTGATCTTTCGAAATTTTAAAAACGTGTTAGTTCTATTTTTTACTTTTTATGGTTGTCTTTGTTAAGCGAATGGTCTCTGGAGTTGTACGTATGTATGTAGCTTCATATTTGTTGTAAAAAACAGTTTTAGATTTTTCTTTATATTCTGTCCAAATCTACATACATATGTACGTACAGGTCTATAAAATTCATTGAACTCTTTTTCTTTTAAAGTAGCTGATAGCGAATGAATATTAACCTTAAAAATAAAAAAATATTTAGCGTCACACAGGAAGTTCATTTATTCTCATACATATAAGGGCACATACATATACCATGTATGTACATATGTACGTACATGGATACTTATGCTTAAGTAGTATACACTTCTCCCAATATTATTTCTTGAGAAAGGTAAACTAGCAAAAAACCAAGATGAATATATAAATAATAAAAAAAAACATAAACATCATGATACATATTTATAAACGTTTATTGTATTTTGAAAAATGAAATTTTACATACATACATACATATATAAAATATATAGCGAGATTCGAAGCAATTCGAAATATGGCGAGCAAAATTATTAGAAAGTGCTAAAAGCTATTGAAAATCAAAAATAAAGGAACACAAAAATAAAATAGTTGTTTCATTTTCTTAATCCGGGTTCCGTATAGGCCTCACAGACTTCTGCAGCTTTTCCTGATAAATTTCGAAATGTTGAAACGAAGTCAACTGAATGCCCATGTTAGAGGCTTCCAGGCCCAAGAAACGTGCAGTTTCGATTCCTCTCCCGGAATGGTGATAAAGGGTTAGGGTTGCCAGACGTACTGCTTTTGGGAGTAAACGTACCCCTTTTTATTGCAATGTACTCCATTTTACTCCAAAAAAAAACATCGGGAAATGTACTCTTTTTATTTTAGTTTTGTACTCCTTTTTCCAGCTATTCATTTTTTATCATATACAGGGTGTAAAATAATAACTATCGCACAGGTTTTTTTGCAAAAGAAAAGGGTCCTTTATAGAGTTTGCTACAACAGTAGACTCTACGTAACCGGACAGACCCAGGTGTATATTTGGCAAAATACTGTCACTCTAGCTGAATCGAAAAAAGCTCTTGAGAGTTTTTATGCTGTTACAACAGAACCCTCTCTGGGTTAAATGAGCTTTCAGGATATGATCTGTCTCTCTAATTTTGAACAGTCCGTTCTGTCAGTAAGGATTTGTATTCCATTTTAGGTATCATTTTACGCGGTTTTTTATGCGGATTTGAATTTATGCGGGTTTTCAAACCATTTTTCGCTGGAGCGCAACCCCTGTTTTTGTATGAAAGCAAAGAACTTTTCTATGCGGCTTTCTGAAGAACGCATATACAGCATAAAAAATACCTAAGTGTAAATAAATATTAAGTAAACATTAACAGCCGGTTTCACCAGTGATTTAAATGGAAAATGATTTTTATTTTCTGTCAAATTCCGTATAAAATTCAAAAAATTAAAATAATTTTTCACTTAAATTGCTTTCGTGAAATCGGCTGTAAAAATTAAATAATTTAAGAATTTTGTGAACTAGTAACATTTTCAGAGACTTTGGAGAATATCCTATCTTCGCGTTTTTGAGAAATTGCATTCCAAACTTCAATCGCGGTTTCCCACAACCTGCCGAAATCAACATACGACAATCTTTTACCCAGGCGACGGATTGGGAAAAATACGTCAAGCAAGGGAAAAATTATAACAAGGCAACACTGCTTATTGTTTTCCCAAACAGCTGATTGAGCAGTTTTCCGTAAAATTTGTTTTGTCCCAGCTTGTTTTGCCGTGCAATTGCTTTTTACACTTTTTGAACCCGCTTAGAATAAAATAAAAAATTAAAGATTCGCAGTGTGTGTTAAAAACTTTCAGCTTATCATCTTAACTATGGCTGAGCAAGAGCCTGTTAACAATAGCGTAAGTAAAAAAATAAAGTTTTCGCCTGTACCTAAATACATACATAATGCATAGGTAAATATGTAAACATAAAATTGATTTGCAGGACACAGAAACCGAAAGTGCTGAGGATGAAATTGAACCAAAATTTAAGTATCAACGTATTGCCAATGACCTGCGAAAAATTCTCAACTCAGATGTTGTCACCTGTAGTGCAGTGCACCCGAAGGTATGTACTTTTTTCGCGTTTAACAGAGACTACATAAAACATTGAGAGAAATACATAAAAGTTATTATAAAGAGATATCATTCATAATTTATTTTACAGTTTTTGATGTTTGGCACGTTTTTGGGCCGTATCTATATATTCGATCACCAAGGCAATTCCGTGACTTCACATCTTTCAGATGCTCCAACCGATTTTTCACATACTGTCGCCGTCAATCACATGGATGTAGACGCCAAGGCAGAATACGTGGCCACTTGCTCTGATGACGGCAAGGTTGGGCTTTTATTACAATACTTTCAAACAATTATCTAAAAAATCAACAATTTTTAGGTAAATATAACCGGCCTATTCAGTGATGAAAATAATCAGAACTTGAACTTCGCGAAATCGATAAAAGCAATAGCTTTAGATCCAGATCCCAAGACACCTGCTGGAAAACGGTTTGTTGTAGGTAAGCATGTTTACAAATCGCACACGTTCAAAAGTGGCAACACTCAAAAAAAAAGGTCGAACTAATGCAAATAGGTTATTCTTCACATAAGCAGTTATTTTTTCGGATCTGATTTTTGAGTTGTGCCTCTTTTGTAGATGGTGTGCGATATTTGGATTAACAAAGATATACGAATCGCAAACAATCTTCAAAAGTGACACAACTCAAAATTTAGCATTGTGAAAAGCTTAAAAGAAAATAATTTTTCTATTAAGAAGTATATTGGCTCATGTTATGTAAGGGTGGCATTTATTGATCTAAATTTTTTTACAGGCGATGATAAGTTAACGCTGTATGAAAAGAATTTTCTCAAGAAATTAAAGACAACCGTGTTATCCAGCGCTGAGGGATATGTATTATCAGTTTGCTGGAATGGTACCTTCATTGCATGGGCCAGCTATCTAGGGGTGCGGGTCTATGATCTAAATGAAAAGTGTTCATTAGGTCTAATGAAGTGGGAAGAACCAGCAAAGTAAGATATACTTATCCTACTTAAAATTCTCATTCATTCAAGTCATTGAAGTTTTGATTAATTTTAGCTCCCGCTTAGAGAATTTCCGTTGTAATTTCCGCTGGTCAAATGCAACAACTTTGCTTATAGGCTGGGTGGATACAATACGGATCTGTGTCATACGGAGACGAAATTCTATTGAAGTAGCTTCACGAGATTTGCCCGGTTTCATCGTAGACCCGAGTATGAACAACCTTTTCACCATTTTTTTACAACAAAGAAATAAAATTGAAAATTTTGTCAGTTTCAACATTTCAAACAACCTTCCACATATCCGGCTTGGCGCCACTCACATCCAATCAATTGGTCGTATTGGGTTGTCCAAAGGAAAAAGATGCGGAACGTAAATCACTGAGACCGGTGCTTTGTGTTATGGAGTATAAGTTGAATTCCAGCGAAGAGATTTGCACTGATAGTCTGTCATTGCGTGGGTAAGGAACAATTATAGAATTTCACTTAAAAAGGATTTCATGTATTGAAAAAAATTGCCTTTCAGATATCAAGAATATACAGTTAATGATTACAGTTTAGGATGTATTATTGAGGAAAATCGTTATTTCATTGTTGCACCAAAGGATATAGTCGTTGCAAGTCTTTACGAAACGGATGATAGGGTCAAATGGCTAGTTGACCATCGGTAAGTGTGCAATTTTTTTGCTGATATAGATATATTTCGAATCACTTGCGATTTATGTTATCAGTGCTATGAAAGCTTTCTAAGAGAAGAGAATTTTATACAAAAATATTTATGAATTTTTGAATAATTTGGTTACTAAGCTAATTTTAAAAATCTTCATTTTTTATATTAGTTAGAAGTTTATTTGTCTGTAGATTTTTATTAAATACCCAAATATACGCTTTTTATGTATGAATAATGCATAATATGTAAAATTGATATACTCGCATACGTATACATAAATATGTACATATCCAACATGCAAAATAAACTTAAAGGTTTTTTAAGAGTTTACTAAAATTAACAAAAAGCGTACCAAACGCAAAATTTTGGTTTATAAAACACTTGAAAAAACGGTAATATAATAAAAACGGCCACCTTGTTTATAAGCGTATGAATATAAATTTATAATAAATACACTGGTTTACAGCAAAAATGTTCAATGGATGCCACTATCCAATTCCTATAAAGAATTGCTCGCTGATTCCGGAAATCGACTTAATTTTTTATTCTATGGATAGGTTTTCAAGATATTTTCAATTTACCGTTATTCAGCTTAAAACAAAAAGTGGTTACTTTGCATATAACTATATGTATCTCGAAAACGTATCCATAGAATATAAAATTTAATCGATTTTTGGAATCAGCGGGCGATTCTACATACAAATTTGTTAGTGGCGTCTGGAGAACAAAACCAAATTAAAATTTTTGATCCAGTGATATTAATAAAAAGAAAGTATATTTTCTTGGTATGGCTTCGTCGTAAAAATTTGCATTTAACTTTTAAAATTAAGTGATTTTTAAAAATTAGCTCTAAACAATTGTATGTAAAAGGTTCATTTTACTTAAAATCAACTTAACACTATAGCACTTATTTAACACTTAATATAGCAAGCTTACTTTAAGTTACTTTTACCAACATTTACAAAAATAATTGTTGGATATGTATGTATGCAGAAATAGTAAAGCCTCTGCTCGGATTGGTTTTTTGCATGTTTAAGATTATTACTGCCTACTTTACGATTGTATCACAGCATTTATCAGCCGGGCTCAACCAATCATAGAAATAAGGCTTAATGATATTGCTTTGGTCTTTGTCATCAATTGCCTTTCCACCTCTTATACATACACTGCCGTCATCTATCTGCTGCATTTCCTCCTCGTTTAGCTTGTGCAGTACTATGTGATATCGACGGCACTTCCGCGGTTTATACTGTGTATCAAAACGTGGATCATGACGACGATAGACAAAGCGTAACGGGGCCACCCATAAACCAACTGATACATCTTCATTTGTATAAGGCGAAAGTATTTGTGCATTTGTTGCAATATGTTCACAGATTTTACGTGAAATCACATATCCACCTCCCATGGCATACGTTATATAATGGGTAGATAGACGGTAGTTTATATCCCGCCACTTTCCTTTTGTTTTCACATTCGACCTTCCTTGAAAATAACCCCAGTAGAGAGCTGGTAATGGTTGGCCATTATACTTCGTGGTTTTTCGCACCAATTTACGGTCATAAGACACGAGTTCATTCAGCAAAATGTTCAACTTCACGTACGTGTCATCATCCGTTTTAAGTAGATAGCTGAATTCGTAGTGATTTGTAAGTGCTTCTATAGAATGTAACATCTTTTCGGTTAAATTTTCAAAGTTGTCTTGCAAACGCGGTAAAAGCAACATGTCTCCATAAAGTTTTTGCTCCCTATCCAACTCTGCACGTAAGCCGGCAGGCATGCCTTCCGTGCCAACGGCAAAAAAATGTTTCACTTTTATAAGTCTCCGCGATAATTCTTCATGATTCATGTTGTTATCGATCCAATGAAGGTAAGCTGCCAAACGATTCGATTGGTCCGTCACGCTTTCCATAATTAAATGACCACTTTCAGCATACTTGGGCACATATATCAAGCTTTCCGGGTAGTAAGGCATTTCGAGCGGTTGCCCAAGCCTCAACCAAGTTTGACGCAGCTTGTGTCGCCGATTAACATTCTTTGGAGCTGTAACCACCAATATCATCAAGAAAATATCTGGATGTGGCTCCATACGACTGACACCGCTCTTATGCGTCAAACACTTTTCTGCGCTATTTAGCATGCCACTTAAGAAGCAGCCAAAGAAAAAAGCCACCATTGCAGTAAAGAGTGTTATCAGATTATTCAAGCGCTTCATTTTTTGAGAATAAACAGCAGCCGTGACATTTTTTATTTCATTTTCACGCTCCGTTTTGCGTGTCTGAAGCGAACGAGCGGATGAACGGATAATTGTGAAGCTGTTGTCCTTCCGCACCCTAGAAAAACCAAACGAAAGTGCGGATGTGTGTACGAGTATGTGCCAATAAATATTGCCTTGCTTCTACATGCTGATACTGACGTGCGTGTAATTTTCGTTTGGCTGAAAAATTGAATACGATCTCTTTAAAAAGTTAATTCATTTATTAAATTTCTACATACCAACGCTTATAATTGACACTTTTTTATTAAAACAATGTGCGAAATCTACTTGTTACCGATTTTTCATTTTTTTTAATGGCCCAAGTGAAAACAGTGGTGCCACATCGAAAGTAATTACGTTGGTGTGGCAACACTTAACTTCCGTCGCCTGTTGTTGTGAAAGAGGGAAACAATTATGTTTCAGGATATAAAAAATCGTTTAGTAACTTCTATTGATACTCTCATTAATTATTTTATAGCGATAATTTTAATTTAAAAGTCAAAATATTCATTAAATTTTACAGCAAATTTGAAGAAGCAATGGAAGTTATATCAACACACGGCGGAAGCTGGTCGTTACTATCTGTAGCCAAGTATGTATCGCGTTTTATTTAATATGTTTATTTGATTTTCTAACTTAAAAAATATGCATCTTACACATAGGCTGTATATAAATCACCTACTCGCGATGAATAAATTCGACGATGCTGCTAAATTATGTCTACGTGTTTTGGGCAACAAAAAATCTCTTTGGGAGGAGGAAGTGTTCAAATTTGTGAGATGCCAACAGTTGCGTTCGGTTAGCGCTTATCTACCTACCTCCGACGACTGTAAGCTTGACCCTCATGTATACGAGATGGTGCTATATGAGTATTTAAAATTTGATGTCAAGGGATTTTTGAATCTCATAAAAGAATGGCCATCTCATTTATATAATTGCACGGCAGTCATAAACGCAATACACGACAATTTTCGAAAACAGAATGCGAATGAGTTATTAGAGGCACTAGCAATACTCTATTTGCATCAGCGTGACTATGAAAGTGCATTGAGAATGTACTTGAAGTGAGTTGTTCGAAATTATAATTTTCACAATTTCATTTTAAAGATAAAAAAAAAAAAAACTGTTAAATTGCAGATTACAAAACTCTGATGTATTCGAAATGATTCGGCGTTATAATCTCTATGATGCTATACATAAAATGATTATACCACTGCTTCAACTGGATCGTGAGCGTGCCTTTAAAGTTTTATTCGAACGAAACAAAATATCACCGGAAATTGTTGTACAGCAATTGGAGCAAAATCAAGAGTATTTATATTGGGTGAGACTGAGCAAATGACTTATACTGTAATACTTGCGCTTTAAATAAATTGGTTTTTACAGTATTTGGATGCTTTGGACAAAGTCGACAAAAGTGGTAAATACCATTGGAAACTGGTGAAGTTGTATGCAAAATACGAACCAGAAAAGTTGCTACCATTTCTAAAACGATCCAATCACTATCCCATGCAAGAGGCTTTGGATGTATGTAAACGTGAATTATTTTACCCTGAAATGGTATATTTGTTGGGCCAAATGGGTAATACCACGGAGGCGTTAAATATTATCATTGAGAAGGTAAGTGAAACTTATTGTCTATTTCAAATGTCCGATTTAACTGAACGAACGTATTTGGCTTAGATAAAAGATATTGAAATGGCAATTGAATTCTGTAAGGAGCACAATGATTCGGATTTGTGGAATATACTGATCGATGAATCAGTGAAGGAGCCCGCCATTGTACTCAAACTCCTGGACGGTATAGTAGGTAAGTGTGTGGCATAAGAAAGTATGTATATACATAGTATGTATTACATTAATAAGAATAAAATAAACGAGACGACAAATAACGGATTCCCGTTAACATTTCCATAGATTACGTTGATCCTGTCGCAGTTGTTGAAAAAATTAAACTTGGCCAAAAAATACCCGGTCTTCGCGATGCTGTAGTTAAGCTTTTGTGGGACTATCGTTTACAGGTAGGTACAATCATGCATATGTACGTGGATGAAAAATTCATTCAATAATTTAGGTGGAAATTCGTAAAACCGCGCAAGAGATTCAACTACAATACTATTATGACCAACATGCTAGAGTAGTTAATACGCAAAATCGGGGCCGTTGCGTGTCATCTTCTGAGCATTGCTTAAAATGTAATCGTTCTGTACTTAGCATGAACGCAAACATTGCGCCTCTAAATGATGTTGTTGTATTCTTATGTGGTCATGTCTACCATTCTAAGTGTGTTCCCGGCGGCATCGAGGATGAACACTGCGAATTTTGCAATCCCAGCGATTTTAATAAAGATGACGACTTTGCACTGCTCTTGCAATAGAAACCTATCATAGATTTTAATTATATCAAAAGGATTTTTTATTCATCAAAACAAAGCGCCTAGATTAGAGTGAAAGGTCGCTGATATCAATTATTTCAAAAGTACAGAAGAGCTCCTCAAAATAATTTTTTTAAAGTATTTTGCAAAACTTTGAATACAACACATTCACGTATTCACAGCAAAACTAACATCCACATAAATGGGTTGAACTTGATTTTATTGAAAGGTTTTCATATTCCTCTGAACTTTTCGAATTGGCTCGTGTCTTTTTCGTACTGGCAACTGGTAGCTCGACCCTTTTGGAAATGAGGCACTTTTACTTTTCCTTGCTTCCCTCATCAAAAAGTTCCTTTTTACCTCCCTTTTATTAGCTCGGGATGTAACTATGTAATATTGATGCGCCTAAAACATGCAGCGATTTCTATTCTCAAGTTACATATGTACCTGATGATAGTACGAATGGAAATTATAATAACGAGGTTTTAGTTTTTTAAACTATAATTTTATTATTTATATGTATGTATGTATGTTTCACTCTAAGCTAGCGTACGATTTACATTATTTAGCAAAATAAAACGATCATCAAATCAAAACAAAATTTAAAAAATATGGTTAAAGATCTGTTAATATGCTGTAGTTTAGGCGAGCAGCTAGTGCAATTCGGTAGACGTACATAAAAAGAAAATACAACATCGCGTAAAGCCTTTAAAAAGCTTGCATAGCATGCTCTAATCACTTGTAAAATATTCCTAAAAACTGTCTACTTTCTCAAGGATACAAATATAATTCCTCTTCAATGCTATTCTATATATTATTAGCTATTTAGACTTAAGAAATTTATTAACGTTGTGGATGTTTGTAAAAGGGTCGCACTCCCGTTGAATACGAAAGAACAAACCGCAACCTTCTTATTTCGCTGCTAAGATGGATTACTTAAAACCCATATTAAGTATTAATCACATTTTTTTGAAAATAAAGCTTTTATATGAATGTATTCTCATTTTTTTGTTGGGTTGGATGAGCAGCACGAAAATTAATTTTGTGGATAAAGTTTCTGAAGCCAACCGGGCCGTTGGCCAAGCAGACCAAAGTTCAAAGCCACATCTTAAAAACTACGAGAATTATTTGCATCTTTAGAACAGCTCTGTAAGCATGTCCTATGAAAACATGAAGGGCTGGTTTCTCCAACTCAACTCAACTTGGTTTGCCACTGTTTGGACTTAAGTCAAAAGTTAGCCTACGTTTTATACAGCTTATTCTTGACTAAGTCAAGAAAATTGGCATAACTAAGTTGAGTTGGAGAAACCAGCCCTAAGTATGTTTTTCTTCTGCGAAATGACATATGTTTCAGTTACGGCCTTTGCATTAACGGTGACTACATATTCCCACGATCTCTCGACAAATTAAAAAAGAAAAGAGTTGTTTTACTGTAAATAAAATCCTATATTATTATTTTAATATAATAATAAAGTTTTAGTTTTCCCCACATGTCCATTTGAGCGCATTTAGGCCTCAGACTCGGACTTCAGCTTGGCAATGTATGCAGCCTTGTGTTCGGCGACCTTCACCT
>NW_016164475.1:19649-31361 GCF_001687245.7 Rhagoletis zephyria | reverse complement strand
AAATCGTCGATAGTGTAGTGGTAGTGATAACCAGACATAGAACAACCGGCCCTTAGCATTAGGATGATTAATTTTGAGAATTAGGTTAAGAAAATGAATTATAAATAAATCTTATAATTAAAAATGGGAATGCTGACTCTGTCTGTTAATTAGGAAGGCACCTTAGGCTTTTATAATGGGGTCATCGGGAATAGGGTGCGCCGGTTACCATGGATGAGGGTGGGTCAGCACCAGGGGACACACTTCCACCAGTGGCCCAACCATATTCGGCCTTAAGTTTTTTTTTGTTCTGGTTCATTTCTTCTTTTTTCAGTTTTAGTTTGGATTCTGCTTTGTTTCGATTTTCAGTTTATTTTAAATATTTTAAATGTAACGTTTCTTTTACAGCTGTCTTTTGTGTAACTGTTTTTTTTTAATTTTTGAATTGTGTCCGTCCGATACTTCCGGCCATGCCGGAAGCGAAGATGTTTGACAGGCATGACTTTTCTCTGCTATGACGCAGGGAACAGTAGTGAGGAAAGAACCCCGCCAAGCCGACATGACTAGCCACAGTGCACCCCATTGTGTCATGCCGCCTGCACACACTGCTGCTCCCAAAGTATGCGTACCATAACAGATGGCGCCCAACGGGGTAGCCTGAGGTCTGGTCAGGTTGACTGGCACATGAGGCTTCACCATCCCGCAAGTCCCAGGGGGGCATGTGTTTGCTGCCCCTTGCTGCGTTGCGGCGGGGTGAGTGGAGCTGAGTGTGCTGGTTCGGATCGGTCCTCTTGATCAGCAACTGAAGGCTTCTCCGAGACTTCACATCACGTCCTCCGGAGATTTGCATTCACCGGTGAGGCAGTGCTAAACGCACTTAGTTTTTTTGTAGTTTGACTTTTTTTCTCCGCTTTTGTCAGTGGTCCAATATGTCGGCATGGGAACTGGTGAAAAATGGTCCGCTATGTGGGGTTTAGTTGAAATAGTTTTTGTCTCAAGGGGGCATGCGTGACTGCCCTTTGCTGCGTTACGGTGGGGTGCACTGAGACCGAAGGATAGTTCAGCAACTAGTACGCGAAGGCCAGTACACCCTTCAAGTCTGGAGGGGCATTCTTTAAGTTGCCGGCTTTTCATTGCGGTTGGGTGTACTGGACCTTATTTTTTCGTAGACTTGTGCCTTCTTAATGTTAGGAGGAGGTTAGCATTCCCATTGACCTTTGAAAACACATATTAAATTATACCCACTTGAATTTTGCTTACACGTATATTTAACTAACACCCTTATACGCTTATGTACTACCTATCTTAGATTTTTTTAAATTTCTTTTGCGTATATTCTTATTCAGTACGCGGACGGAATAATTATTGGTATTTTCGATTTTCTTTATTGTCGCGAACGGGTACAGCAATATCGCGCCACTTAGCAAATCTCGTGATTTTTTTTTGGTTTTATTTGAAAACGTTTCACGGACGTTCAATTGGGCTTTAGCTATCAAAGCAAGCCTTAATTAAGAATTTTTCTCGAATTTTCAATTTTGGGTTGAGCTCTGGGGGAGAAAAGCCATCAGCACCTATTGCAGACTTTTAATTAGAATTTGCCTTGATCTCAGGCGTAAAATTTCCTGATTTATCAATTGCCTTTAACTCGGCTTATGGAACAGCAGCTTATGCAAACGCACAGTGCGTCAGTTAGAGGTAGTGGCGTTACGTCAATAGGGGCCGGGAGGAATACCAGTCCCGCTATGCCAGCAAATAACCCTCCGGTGATGCATTCACCTGTTGCTGACCATACGGGAGGAGTTCCGCCTCCAATTCCAATGGCCAATCCCGCACCGGGACTTAAGATTGATATCCGACAAAACTCCAACTTACTTGACACCTCACCACCTCGGGCTTCGGTCTAGAATGTTTCCGCTACCTCCATGACTATGCTTCGGGAAGACAGGAAAATGATAGGTCCTTCCCAGGGAATACCGGTTTTGGTGAAGGTATTGCAGAAGATAGAAGTAGACGTTCAAATGGCGGAGCGCCTGCAGGAGATTCGTGGATAGGGGTGCTTCATCAGCTCTTACGTACTTCGCAAGAAGAAATGAAAGCTGAAATGAGAAGAATGCGAGAAAATATGAACGCATTAAGTGCAGTGGTAACTATATCTCAAACCGCACCCAATGACCGTAGGGACTTTGCTTCTATCGGACGCAATCCGACACAAGCCACTTTGAATAACCGACCAAATTTTACCACCAATATTGTCATTAAGCCACTGGATTGGAAGGTATCCTATGACGGCACCGGTAGCGTTTCCGAACTTCTCTTCAAGCTAAATACGTTGTGCGAGCGCACGCAATGCACAGATGAACAGTTGATGGCAAGCTTCCACCTATTTTTGTCAGGGCGAGCTGAGGAGTGGTATTGGTTGTTCACTAAGCAAAATCCAGATGCGACTTATCCCTTCTTGTGCTACTCTATCAGGAGGGAATTCGGCACCTTAAAGAGTGACCATGAGATCATGATGGAGATCTCAATGCGTCGTCAGAAGGCTAATGAATCGTATGATACATTTCATACAGATATATTAGCCTTGAACGCTAGACTAAGGGAGCGGATGTCGGAGAACCTGTCGATGGACATATTGAAGAGGAACGTTAACAGCAGCCTGAAGTTGATGCTTTTCAATGCTGGTACGCAGACCCTACATGACCTACGTGACGTTGCTAGGAAAGGTGAACAGATCTTGAAAGAAACCAGGAGCCTAGTACCGAACTATTCAGGACGGCATGCCAACGAAACAATGGCTATCACACCGGATGAGTGGACAGGAGCAATGGATGGAGAAGTAGACCCACAAGTGGAAGCGCTAAATTTCCAGAGGACTAGGAAACCGGACTACTCAGGAATACAGTGCTGGAACTGTGACAAGATGGGACATTCTTACATCTATTGCGGGGAAGCGATACGGAACGTGTTCTGCTTCAAGTGTGGACACTCACTCCAAGGTGCCCCCGAGATCATCGACGACAGGGAAACCGGAACCCGAGCGAGAAGGCAATCGGGGATTCTCGTTTGGCAGCCTAGCCCCCGAAACAGGATGTACAAGGGCAGCAGCCTCCTGTACTAAACCAAAAAGTAAGTCAGCATCAGCCAGAACCGTTCGTTGGCATGGAGATGTCAGTAGTTCGGAGAGTAGTACTAGTCCCTCGAGGGTTTCACCACGAGTCATCATAACCTTCCCAGATAGTTCCGATAGTTCTGATTCCGAGTGTATGTTTTCTTCTACAGCCAATCCTCTGCAGGTTCGAATTCTTAGAGCTTCGCGTAGGGATGTAGCATGCCAGACTCAATTCCCAGTTAGTTTAGAGAAAAGAGAAGAGGATTATGAACGGATAANAGCTTCGCGTCGCCAGACTCAATTCCCAGTTAGTTTAGAGCAAAGAAAACAGGATTATGAACGGATAAGGGCGGATATGTTCGAAGCAGAACCAAAACTTGTAGTTTCAGAAAATATTCTACAGTGTAGGAAAAGATATTCTAGCCGAGTAAAGATGCGTAAACTTTTGCAAAGTACAAAAATTCTTATAACGCCAGACGAACGACCGCTAGCAAGGGTTAAAATACACGATAGTTTCGTTGTTGGTTTGTTGGATTCTGGAGCAAACGCCTCCATTCTTGGAAACGGATGCGAAGATTTCCTAAAAAGAAACAATTTAAAATATCATTCCTTGGGCGCGTTTGTTTACACGGCTGGTGAAAATCAGCAGAAAATACTCGGCTCGATATATTTACCGGTCACGATTTTACGAGGACTATTCGATTTTATCTTGTACCGTCATTAATCCAAGAAGCATACCTGGGAGTTGATTTCTGGAAGGCATTTGCGTTAGCACCCGATATATTCCCAACCGTTTCCTGTTTAGATTTTCCAAATGAAGATGAGCCAAACTTCCATCAGCTCACACCAGATCAGAAGGTAGCATTGCAAGAAGTTGTTCGGGAGTTTCCCTCGTTCGAAAAGCTAGGACTAGGTCAAACCAGTTTAGTGACGCACCATATAGACACGGGTGATGCGGTGCCAATTAAAAGCAAGCACTTCCCTCTCTCACCACATAGGCAAGCGGAAGCCTATAGCGAAATTGAAAGGCTACTCAAGATGGGGGTGATTGAGGAATCGAATTCACCATGGTGTAGTCCAGTGGTACTAGTCCGGAAACCAGGCAAAGTCAGGCTGTGCTTTGATTCCAGGAAGGTGAACGTGGTCACCAAGAAGGACTCGTATCAATTGCCACATATTAATGGGCTGTTGAGCAGGTTAAAGGATACATACTTTATAAGTGGTATTGATTTGAAGGATGCTTTCTTCCAAATCACAAAAGACGGCATTTGCGGTTCCAGAAAAGCCATTGTACCACTTTAAAGTAATGCCCTTCGGCCTGTGCAACGGACCACAAACAATAAGTCGGCTGATGGATAAGGCTATCCCTTCACGATTGCGGGAGAACGTCTTTGTCTACCTGGATGACCTGATGGTGTGCAGCTCAAAGTTCGAAGATCATTTGGAATTGCTGAAGGAAGTGGCGAAATGCTTACGGGAAGCGGGACTTACAACCAACGTGAGCAAGAGCAAGTTCTGCCAGAAGGAAATTCTGTATCTCGGGTATTTGATAGGGAATGGTTGTTTGAAAGTAGACCCAGGCAAAATAGAAGCTATAAAGGATTTTCCGATTCACAAGTACCCTCGTCAGGTTCGTAGGTTTATAGGAATGGCGAATTGGTACAGGTCGTTTATTACCAATTTCGCAGATTTGGCGGGTCCAATTGCAGATTGCCTTCGAAAGTCACCTGGTCCATTTAAGTTAACTCCTGAGGCAGTTGAAGCATTTGGAAAGCTTAAAGTTGCAGCTCGATGAGGAAGGGGCAGAGCATCTCATAGCTTTTGTGTCAAAGAAGCTGAATAATGCTCAGCGGAATTATACGGTTACCGAACTGGAATGCCTCGCCGCAATAGTTAGTGTCAAGCGTTTCAGACCATATATTGAAGGATTGCCTTTTCGAATAATTACTGACCATTCAAGTCTCAAGTGCCTAATGACACAAAAAGACTTGAGCGGCAGGCTGGCAAGATGGTCGCTTCTATTGCAACGATACAACTTTAGGATGGAGCATCGCAAAGGTTCTTTAAATGTTGTGCCGGACACCCTTTAGCGTTTTGACGTGGACGAACTGTCTTCTACCCCACCTCTAGAAATTGACTTGGCATCACCGGAATTCGACGGCGTAGAGTACTCGGAGCTTCATGAAACAATTGAAAACAATCACAAAGGGCTACCCGATCTACGCATAGAGTTTACAAAAGAGTGATGTTTCGAAGAGGTGTGGAAGAGGAAGAGGATTCGCTCTGGCGTTTGTGGTTACCGGAAGGGCTGACGGAGCTCGCAATCAAATGCTCACATGATTCCAATGCTAGTTACTATTGAGGTTGGCAGAAAACCTTAGAGCGTGTTCGGGAGAAATATTTTTGGCCGCAAATGGCAAAGGACATACGCCTCTATGTAAACCGTTGCGAAACCTGCAAAGCTGTGAAAGCCACAAACCAAGTATCTAGACCACCTATGGGCAATGCCTTCGTATCCGAGAGGTCTTTATTGCGATTTCTTAGGTCCATATCCAGGATAAAAGCGAAGAAACCAGTTTTTGTTCATAGTTCTAGACCATTTTTCCAAATACGTTTTTTTTTTTGGGCGATGCAGAACGCGACGTCGGCAAATGTGATAAGCTTCTTTAGTACAGAGATTTTTCCAGCTTTCGGGGTCCCCAATTCGTCCATAGTGATAACGGGAAGCAATTAATTTCGAAGGAGATGCAACAGTTTTTTGAAAACTACGGGGTTGTTCACATCAAGACGGGGTTATGCTCACCGCAGGCTAACGCCTCTGAACGAGTGAACAGAGAGATTGTTTCGAAAGTTAGAATATTCCTGAAGGCCAAGCAAGATCACATGGACTGGTACAAACATATTCCCGAGATTTTGTCAGTTTTAAGAAGCGATTACCATACGTCAATTAAGAGTTCGCCATACTACGCGTTATTTGGACAAAATATGATACAACATGCGTCAGCTAATAACATCCTGGAAACTTGGTAGCCTAAGACAACGCGAAGTCCCGATTACAAGCGGAGCTGACAAGCTAGCAAACATTCGCGAACACATACGGAAGAACCTTGAGCAAGCGCAAGACAGAGCAGCCAACACGTACAACAAACGTACGTGGGTTGTGAATTACCGGGAAGGACAGGAAGTATTCCGGAAGAATTTCGCTCTTAGCAATTTTAGGCTAAGCATAAATGCTAAATTCTTGCCTAAATATATCAAGTGTCGTGTTCTGCGAAAGGTAGGCAATGCTTTGTACGATTTAGAGGACTTTAATGGGAAACCGATCGGGAGGTTCCATGCATCTGACATCCGGCCGTGACACTGTCATCTGTCACGAAGAGCGATCCGGAGTAAAGCATTTTTTTCCAAAATTTAATAATGACGTTTTTCTCAAATTTATATATATACATGTTTTTTCCAATATTAAACTTAGCGATAGGTTAAAACCTTGACCACCCGCAGACTGCTCGGGGTCCAACTTTGCATGGCTTTTCCTCGAAGCTAAGTCATGTAGGGCTGTAACTCGCTTCTGTAACACTTCCCTGCCGATCATTTCTCTGCGGGTAGAGAATATACGTCATTCTCTACTACTCATTAGACAGAGAACAAGGCGTCATATATGAATTCGCCCAGGTAGAGAATCGGGATAGAGACGAGCTACTGGACTAGCGGAGGGACCGTACTGTGAAGACCGACTAAGTTCGGCAATTGGGGGGTGGCTAACTCTAGCCAACGAATGTCAATAGAGTATCTTTTTTTTCTCTTACTGTCCTTTTCACTGCGCCCTTTGGCGGTCGGGGACAAACCGCCCAATATCCTCCCCGAGCATCCATATTCATAGGACGTTCACGCGCGCTCCCACCGGGAGTCGTGAACGGCCTGACAATCCGCACTCCCATTAGGATTGTCTTTAAGGAGTTTTGCCGCCGGACGGCTATAAACTCGCGGCCCAGTGTCCTTTTCAGGACAGCCTGTCCTGTGTGTTGAACTACTGGGGGGCAGGGTGTTAAGACCGACTAAGTTCGGCACTTTGAGGGGGCAGGCTTCTCTGGCCTAAAACAATAGAGAACCACCGCAACACCGGAATCTTTTCCCAGAGTTTACACGGTATAATTCTGACTCAAGCATTTCGAAAAGAACGCTAATTCAACCCATACTTAGTCACAACCGAGATTGAGTTCCGAGTCGAGTATGCTAAGCAAACACTAACCTAACTTTTATTTTATTCTACCAGAATTACGAAAACCACCCTGACTTACTGAAACCCCAGATTGAACCTTTTAAAACATTAAACTCATTGTTTTATGAATACAAGAATTACAGGAGCCGACCCAGTATTGTTTAAATCAGTAGACTTGTTGTTCCGGAGGCGACTATACAAAACTGATCCACCCAGCATTACAGGCGAATACTGACGCGGAAAGTAGTACAAGCGTTAACTTCAGTGGTCCAGTATCATAGAACTAAACTTACTAGTCTTGCTATCAGACGTAACTGCGGGGTTGTAATCCCTTGCCCGGCTAAATACTTCTTTTTTTGAGACTCTATATCTCAGGGCTGAGTCGTGCCCCACGTTCTTGTGATTTTACCACCTAACTTTCTTGCGGACGCCTTGCGAAGACAGTTAACCCTTTTTCTTGTTCGCTTCCGTGACGGGTCGTGAAGTGAAGCGGGTTTGTTATGGATTACTCTAGTGCACCCGGTAGCATGTCAGAAATTTCACCATCCCATATTTTTTCTAGAGCGTACGGCAACGCTAAAACCGCATGGAAGGTCTGCCATTTTGCAATAGCTGTGTTCGTTGCGGACAGTGTCGCTGATTGTCATTAGTTCCTGCAGATCTGTTCGTCTACTTTTTTCGGTTAATAAACGCTTTCCCTCGGAGGCTGTCTGTAACTGCCTGTCCTCACAGGATTGAGTTTATATCTTGACACAAATGTTAAAATAAAGAGAGCAATATATATCAGGGCTTGTATTTTGGCATCTACTGGCAGAACCACGGACAGCGGCAACACCAGCGCGCCACTCTTCAACCGGGTTAAGCACCCGGGGTGCACATCAGAACCGCGGACAGCGGCAACACCAGCGCGCCACTCTTAAACCGGGTTAAGCACCCGGGGCGCACATCAGAACAGCGGACAGCGGCTACACCAGCGCGCCACTCTTCAACCGGGGTAGTCTATAATTTATTAATTTATATGCATTGTTGTTTTTGTGTGTGGATAATACTTCTATGCTTAACGTGTTATAAATTGTACCGAATCAGTTGAATATGCTATAAGTGCTTAAGAAGTTGTGTTATCTCATTCCCAGTAATAATTTTTTTAATGATCTATGGTAGAAAGTTTGCTGATATATATATAACTTCGTTGCTTTTAAGACATTCCGTCTAACCTTGCTGGCCCTTCCAGCAATTTTTAGTTTTTTAAAGCTCAAAGTAATAGTAATACTAAGATTCGTTTAAGGTGTCATTTTGTGCATACAGGGTATATCAGCATACTTACCTAGCAGATGATTACATTTTTGATTTGAAGTTAGCTGTTAGGACTTACAACTAAAATTATAATAAGGTATCTAATCAAACAAGAGCGATACGTTTGGATGTACTTATAGCTTTTTAAATGGGGTCATCGGGCGTTTATAATGGGGTCATCGGGAATACGGTGCGCCGGTGACCATGGATGAGGGTGGGTCAGCACCAGGAGCCACACTTCCACCAGTAGCCCCCAACCATATTCGGCCTTATGTTTTTTTTTGTTCTGGTTCATTTCTTCTTATTTCAGTTTTAGTTTGGATTCTGCTTTGTTTTGATTTTCACTTTATTTTAAATATTTTAAATGTAACGTTTATTTTTCAGCTTTTTTTTTGTGCAACTGTTTTTTTTTTTGATTTTTTGAATTGTGTCCGTCCGATACTTCCGGCCATGCCGGAAGCGAAGATGTTTGGCAGGCATGACTTTTCTCTGCTATGGCGCAGGGAACATTAGTGAGGCAAGAACCCCGCCCAGCCGACATGACTAGCCACAGTGCACCCCATTGTGTCATGCCGCCTGCACTCACTGCTGCTCCCAAAGTATGCGTACCATAACAGTGTGCTTACCAAGGCGTTGTTTTTAGTCGGCGCTGGACTAACAACAGTGCTGGCTGCTTCTGCTAAGTTATACAACCATTCACTTTACTGCTTGACCACAGGTATTTTTTCGTCTTTCGGGTGAACTGCCCAGTTTAACTTTTGGCTGTTTATGTAGATGCATGACCATTTGCACCCTTCCATGGTTGCGCATATATTTCGCACACCAAGAGCGAAAGCAATGAGGGATTCCAATTTGTCCTTCACCGGTGGCAGAGCGCGTGCTCTGTTCACCGCACGCCCGAGAATATATTCCGGTCGACCAAAGCACATCTTGAGAGTCTTGATTACCTCAGGGACCATGGATGGCAAGAACAGTTTGTTTTTAACTACCTCCCGCGCCTTTCCTTTAAGGCTCGCTTTTAGTCTCATTAAATTCTCAGCTTCGGTGTATCCAACGACAGCAGTGCTACTCTCAACGCTGCTGATGAAGAGTGGCCATTCAACCGGATCGCCATCGTCAATGTCGGCAACTAACGACCTTGTCAAGGTGCATATCTTGCGGTCGGCTCACAATTCCAACAGGAAGGCGTCGGCTTAAAATTAGATGAGCTAGTGGCGGTGGTGGATTGTAAGGTAGGGGTTTTCGACAGTAGTTAAAGATGTAGCCATGGTGGCTACTGCCATTTGCTGTGACGATGGAAACAGCACGTGCTGGTTTCTTTGTCCGGTAGTTGGCGAGGACGTTGATGTCGGGTGCGTGTTTGTAGCTAACCTACTGCGTCCACAGGCTTCACAGCTCCAACTTATTTCACCCACATCGCTGTTGACTCCAATGCAAGCTAAATGAAGAAAGGCGTCGCAGGAGTCACACTGGACCATCTTCTCGCTGTCTACGCCGTCACACTTGAGGCAGTTATGCTCCAAGGTTTTATTATCCATAATGGACAATTCAAAATTAGCGACGATTTAAAATAAAAGAACAGAAAGTGAAAGGCGATTTTCAGAAACACGACCTTTTCAGGTGATAAAAGATTTTTATGATATATCGCGCCGAATATTTCGCGCTGCAGTTGAGCAAATTAATAAAAATTAAATACAAATTTTGTTAGCGTGTTATAGCGAACGGACGCTTAAAAATCTTTTGTATATTTGCCCGACTGTGCTTATGATCCACAAGCGATACTTATATATATCATTTACAGTGAGTTGAAATATGGACTGATTTTACTGTTAATTCTTGAACTTTTTAACAATAGGTATTCATATAGTAAATAAGTTTAATGTACGTACCTATGTACATATGTAACTTAAGAAGGTACAGTTATACGAAAATACACAAGAGAGAAAGGTGGTACATTTCATATAGATAAGTATGTAAGTGTGTACATAAGTTTGTCAAAGGTATTTATGTGTACATTTTGTGTAGGCATTAACTAAGCTAATGTCTACCGCTAGGTTGCGAAGGGTGGTCCAACTGTAGGAATCTGTATGCGCCTTTCGTCGGTAACACCACCGTTTCGTTAGAAAAAAAAAAACTAAAAATAGGAGTCGAAAAATAGGAGTTGCGTCCACAGTATTTTTGCGTAGAATTCCTTTATGGGTAGGCGGCCTTCGGCCGCGCTTTAAGATTATAACCCTTACTAAATAGAATTCTCCTTTTGGTGTAGCCCCGGCCAGTGATATAGCTACCAGAATTGTAGGTAACTAGAATTCCCTTTCTGTGTGGTAAGCCTGGGGCTGCCGCCCCAGTGATGTTTATTATGGTTACTGGGTGTTTTATAAAACTGTCTTGTATATAAAAATGCGTGAAATGCATCAAAAGAAAGTGCGAAAAGTGCAAGTGTTTTTTGCAAATAACTAAATGTCTTATACAAATTCACAAAATAGAATTCTGTTTCTGTGGTGCGAACAAAAGGAGCAGAAGTATTTTAAACCTCACAAAGTAGAGTCCTCTTTCTGTGTTGTGAAGAAAAGGAACCGAAGTATTTTTGAGCAGAACTTCACAACAATAAAAGTAACTATACTATAATTATGATGTATATTTAAATCATACAATCAATAATTATTATCATTTTACTGAAAAATTACATTATCCCTCTTGACAAAATCGGCTCCCTTAGCAAGGCATTATATGTGGGTTCGTGTGTGTGTGCAAAGCGTTTGTAATAGGCCTTTCGCACGCGGCGATTTTTCAGGCAACAAAAGTTGAATGCGGAGTTGAATGAGAAGTTGAAAGTGAAAAAGTTGCCATCCCTATTCAGACGAGGCGATTTTCGATTCAACTCGAATTGTTGTTTACATTATTTAAAATGAGTTTAAATCGCCAAATTTTATCAATTGGCGTAAATTTGGTAAGCCAAGCGTTGGTATAAGTGCTTTTAGCGAAGCTGAAAGATAAAATAAGAGTAAAAAAGTAAAAAAGAAAAAAAATATGTATACACAACAGTGTTGGCATTTTTTGGTACAATTGTACTTGTTTGATACAATTTCATTTACAATATACTTTCCTACTA
>NW_016164475.1:0-19624 GCF_001687245.7 Rhagoletis zephyria | reverse complement strand
ATAAGCAGTACTTTTTAATACAATTTTGTAATGAATACTAAAAATATATAGCTCTGAAAATTCACAGCAAGAAATTTTTTGTATTCTCTTTTGTTCGCCAGTTCGTATTTACCTTTGTAAGTTTTGAAAAATGGCTTGAACGAACCAGTATAATACAGCCTAGGCAAATTTTTAAAGAAACTTTTCGATACTAAGTTTTATTAAAACAAAATGTCGAAGTCAACTTCATATAGAAAGAAAGTCTTCGTTAGTTATAAGAAGAGATTTTCTTAAATATAATACCTTTACGGCACTCACATATTGACAAGATTTACTATTTATTTTATTATTCTTTAATTTTAACTATCTGTTTATAAAATATAATGTATTCTTTAAGAAAAACTGTATAAACCCAAGATTAAATCTATGCGAAACATCCAAAAACCAACATACTTTCGTAAAAATTTCAAGCTTTATCAATATTCTTTAGTTTTTAGCCCATTCAAGTTTAGTATAATAAAGTGCAAGTTTAAAGTAGCTGGGACTTACCGTTGAACTTGGCATTTTTTTTTGTCGACGATGCCAGTCATTTTCTTCCATACGAAGTGTGTTCGACGATTTTTTTATATGGAGAAAATTAGCAACACCTTCATCAAAGAAATCTTAAAAAACTTACTTCTATTAAAATTTAATTCGTTATGTTTTTAAATTCACTGCAGTTTACGAATTAAGTCCGAACAGTGATATCGGTTCGAAGTACAGAAGCGTTTCGTAATTCAATTTCACTCGCTGGTTGTACTAAAACAAATACACTTTTAACTACTAAAAGATGCATTGTCATAAGCACATACCAATGCACTAACTTTTTATAAATATTTCACATATTTTTTATGTAAAATTCAAAAGGGAATAAGACATTTTGTAATAAAAATTGNTTTTTTATGTAAATTTCAAAAGGGAAAAAGACATTTTGTAATAAAAATTGAAATTAAATTTATGTATTCTGCTGCATATGAGCTACCCTGTTTTTTTGGCCGAGTATCACCTACAATGGCATCCAAACCTTTTTTTGGGTGGCAGGCTAGTTGTAGGGTTGCGAGAATGGCTAAATCTCTCCAAATGTAGAGTAATACGTTTTTCGACAACTTCATGCAATGAAGTTGAACTGCTAATTACGAATATTAGTAGATCAAGTCATCAACGAAAATGATCTTTTTCTTAAGAGCACTTAATATTGGCACTGCCAAACATCATAAAGGCAATTTACAATTTTCGATGTAATAAAAATTTAACTTTGCCAATGCATTCCTGCATAATGGAAGGTATGGCACTTGTGCGATCCACCCTTCATTTTTGTGGGTCGCAAGCCGACATTAGGCCATAGTTACACGTGTTAGTTTGTGAAATACAAATAATTGAACATAATGCCATGTTCCCACTTACCAAATCTTATTTATCTAATAAAGGAAGTAACTAATGTCAAGTATTAGACTATTTCCACCCCAATTACTCGCCACCCAACAATATTTAAATAGATGGTTCACGATAGCAACGGATCGTAAAAAAAGTTACCCATTTATTGCAGCAATCATGACTCGCTTCGCTCAAATGTTGAAGAAAACGGCACAACACGCACATCGTTATCCTAAAGCCTGTCGTTTATGCAACGGCAGACACCCGATAAGGCTGTGTCCGGTCTACCGCGCGAAAAATCCGGAAAAAAGATTGCGCGAAGCGCTCTTGGGTAAATACTGCAGCAATTGCTTGGCCATAGAACATCGCACTGAAAACTGCACAAGTGCGGAGAGATGTCGCCGATGCCACGACAGGCATCACACCACCCTTCACCTGGACGAGTTGGATGTGATCTCGATTTATGCGTCCGAATCCGGAACGGAAACTCGGTCTTTCCGTCCGGAACCGGAAACTTTAGAAAGGATCGAACCCGGAGCGGAGACTCGGACTCTCCGCCCGAACAGCGACAGGGGAGCTAAAACGCGTACTTTCCGACCCCCACTCAACCACGAGACTCAAAGGTTGGCTGAATCGGAAACAAGGTCTCTCCGATCACGCCGACGAACAAGACAAACCCGCGGAGCGGAAACTGGGTCTTTCCGCCAGCCCCAGCAACCACCACAGGCGAACCAACTTCGTCAGCAGANTCGAACAGCGACAGGGTCTTTCCGCCCGCCCCAGCAACCACCACAGGCGAACCAACTTCGTCAGCAGAACGGAACGGTGGCAAGGTATCGCCAGTTAAGAGCGTCAGGCAGCTTCCGAAACGGGCTCACAGACGGAATAATGCACACGCAAGTGTTACGACCCATGATTTCTATCTCACCAACGGCAGTTATCAAGATCGAATCCGGAGGAAGATTGCATCTTATCTGGGCCCTAATAGACGCATGTACGCCGTCAACTTTGATAGCGCGAGACCTTGGGTTACAAACCACTCGAGTAGGGAACCAACGGGGCTGCTTTCTGTGCCTTAGAGGGAAGCACGGCGTTAACAAAAAAGTGGCAACCCATGCGAAAATAATAAATAATTTCCGCCGGATATCTCCGCCCAAAAGCATCGACCCGACGATAGTAGCTNATATGTGCACATCAGACTCGCCGACCCGAATTTCTTCGAATCATCTCCAATTCGAATCGTGCTCGGCGCGGACGTGTACGCCGAAATTATTATGCCCGGTAGTCTGCCGACGTCCTTTGGACCCTTTTTGGCCCAAAGTACAATATTTGGTTGAGTACTCTCGGGCGCCTACCGCGCCTAACTAAAAAAAAAATATATATAAACAACTCTTTTCAATAACATCTTTTTTTCTTAATCTTGCTTATAATGAATTTTTGTATACGTTTATTTTAGTTTTTTATTTCTAAATAAAAGTGCATTGAATTATGACCACGTCTGTACCTTTATTTCTCTCTCTCTCATCTCCCAGCAGTAGGAAGAAGAACGGACATTAACGCACTGGTCACCGGAGATATTTTGTTTTGCAGTTTTGAGCAAACAATAAAAATGACTGAAATTGTAAACGGACTCAGGTGAGCCTGGTAGCTGCATCGTAACAAATCATTTTCCAGATGTTGCTTATCGCAAGGGGGCCGGTATGCTTAGGCCTTCAGCCTAAATATTACTATTTACGCACCCCCCTAATGCCAGCATATGTACGTGCATAAGTGTCTGTGTAAACATATAATATATATTATATGTTTATGTGCATACACAGATATGTGCATGCGCACATGGGGTAGTATGCACGGTTAATTTTAATATCCCGCCGGATAATGAACTCTCGTCAAGTTTCCCCTTAACTCAGTTATTGTCCGGCGGTCCGATTAAAGGTCCCGTAAAGTTTTTCTTTCACTTCGGTTCAGAAGATCAACCCGAGCAGACCAGCTACCAAGCCAATCCCGTCCAAAGGTATTCAAATATTGTATTATTCGACATTTATATATATATATATCTATACTGAAATAAATCGACTCTATTGAATTCACCATTAACATCCAAATATCTTGGTTCTCTTTATTTATTTTTATCATACTTGCACCGGAGCGTAAGTCCCAATCGCCCCCGTGTAATCAAATTCACAAAATTTATGTTTTTCATAAAAATATAATCTTACAATGGACTTTTTTTATTTTAAACTTACATTTAAGAAAACTCCATTCAATGCTATAATTACGATTTGAGCTTTCCAGTTTATAAAACACAAGCGTTAATTATGTACTTAACTATTGATATTATTTTTCATTAAGCATGAATATCAGCATACATTAAAGATGAATATTAGGGCGGGCCTTAGTATTCAGCCGCACCTTTTGTTTTAAGAAAACCAGGTGAAATTAACAAACGAAACTTGGTCAGGATGTTAAGGAAGGTATCCTCTAAAACATGTATAACTTAAAAATATAAAGAATATAATAATTTATAAGTTATTTGTTTTTAAAATTTCCTAAGTCATTCCACTTGATTTCCTATCAAAGAGTGCTTTTGTCACATACTTTCATGTGCATACATATATAAATGCACATAACACTACCTAATAGTTTACACACTTTATTTTATTTTATCTTGTATATAAATCACTTTAATGCAACTTTTATTGACTTGTAAACTAAAGTAAATTGCACCCATATTTANCATACATACTATTTCGGTTGTCTAATGGAAAATAGACAAATTATTTATAAATGTGTTCCTCATCGTTAAATAATGAAATTAATAAAATATAAAATAGATAAACGTTCAAAGAGCTTAATTTAGTTGAAATGTGTGTTTTCTGGGGTGGGCTTTAGTATTCAGCCGCACCTTTTGTTTTAAGAAAACCAGGTGGAATTAACAAACGAAACTTGGTCAGGGTGTTAAGGAAGGTATCCTCTAAAACATGTATAACTTAAAAATATAAACAATATAATTGTTTATAAGTTATTTGTTGTTAAAATTTCTTAATTCATTCCACTTGATTTCCTTATCAAAGAGTGCTTTTGTCATATACTTTCATATATATAAATGCACATAACACTCTACCTAATGGTTTACACACTTTTATTTTATTTTATCTTGTATATAAATCACTTTAATGCAACTTGTATTAACTTGTAAACTATATTAAACTGCGCCCATATTTACAATAACACATGGTTGCAAACTGACACATAAGATGTGTTGCCATACTGTTCAAAGCAATACATGAGAACGGAGAATTTTACGTAGTGAGGGTTATAATCCCTAAGTGCGGCCGAAGGCTGCCTACGCAGAAAGTTGTTCTCTGCAAAAGGCGTTCAGCCTCCCTTCTTCAACACAGAAAGGAGAATTCTACTTAGTGAGAGTTATAATCCCTAAGTGCGGCCGAATGCCGCCTACACAGAAAGGTGTTCTCTGCAAAAGGTTCAGGCACTCTTCCTCGGCAACACAGAAAGGAGGATTCTACTAAGTGAAAATTCCGCATTAAAAATCCGGTTTTTTTTATTCGAAATTCCTGTCTGGCAGCACCAAGTTTGATGTTATTTTGCTATCTTTTTCATCGTTTATACGAAAACTTTAACAACAAATTATATAAAAACTATAGGGTTGCTAGAAAAAAGTGGGGCATTTTTGAAATCAGGAGTCCTATTCTACTCCCCCTGAACCCCACTTTTTCTAGAATTTGCCGTCCGCATATTAAAATTTTCCCTTTTTCTGTACACTGGTATTTGTTTGGAATGGTTTGTTATCGTACATTTTGTTAGGTGTTATTTTCAACTTTAACAACAAATTACTCGAAAAGTATGAGTTTCCTCGCCGTCCGGTTTTCAGTCAACCCCAGTTTTTTCTTCAAACCATGTTGTCACCCATGTTAGATTGTATGGGCCCCGCTATTAATTCCCTTGAAATCGGTTTTACAAGTCGGAATCAAAAATCGATGTTTTGGAAACTCGATTTTATCTCAAAACATCGATTATTTATAAAAATTGATGTCGACGTCTCAGTTCTAATATGCCCATGGGAGGGTTGGTTGCCCATTGAGGTAAAACCATCAATGGTGGGTATAATTTTGAGCATTTTGGGCCAAGAGCAGTAGCAAAAAAAAGAGCAAAACGTAAACGATGCAAATTAATAATTCAGAAACAAGCATATGTTTAAAGTGATTTTAAGAGTATTATGTTACCAATCTCGGGTAGCTACAACCGATTAGATGGCCCACAACCTCTTTTCCGCATCCGATTTGGCAAAATTGCCATAGCCGTTGTGAGTCTTGCCCTGGGCAGTTTTTTATTTTGTGTTATTTGGTCGCTATTGTTCGAGTTTGAAAGTTCTACTTCCACGCACTGTGATGTACATAATTATTTGCCCTCCATATCATCGGCCATAGGAAGTTATGAACCGCAAAAAACAGTTTGGCGATTGGCAATAACACTGCAATTGCCCGCTCGGATTGTGGTATCGAAAATGTATATGCAATACTATAAAGACACGATCCGGCGAAATCGTCGTGTATATGCTGTTATTGCTTGCTTGTTAAATATGTCTGAAAATTTAGCTTTGCTAAGTTTATCGTTGTGGACATCCATGGACAACTATCGGATTCATAGAAACTCCTTCGTTGTTTTTATTGCATGCAGTGAGTTTTATATGCTTATTTCTTATTTTCTCAACAAAAATGGCCGTAAAGCACCACTCTTACCGATGGAAGAAAAATCATTGATGTACAAAAGAAATTTATTTATAACAAACGTCACTGCATTTATTTTAGCCGGCTATTGTTTCCTGCGGCATAATTCGTTGTGCGAGGCAGGCGGTAAGTAACTAAATAACCAACTTATTGAACCGTTAAAGTAAAACATTTTATTTTCGTCACACAGTATATACTTTCTTTGCGCTTTTCGAGTATATTGTAGTGCTGACGAATATGGCTTACCATATGACTGCTTACTGGGACTTTCATGCCATGCATGTTACTTTTGATTGGGAGAGAGGACTTTATTTATCACAATTTTAATTAAAATTACATTGTATTAGTAGAATAATTTATGTACTATTGTCGAAGCTTTGTGTTAGCTTTAATGTAATTTTAGGTCGGTACTTTACTTAACTTTATAAAGCGCAAACTTTTTGTTTTACACAAACATTCGCAGGAAATAACTTTAAATCATGCGTTCCAGGTGCTCACGAAATTCACGATTTGCAGTTTTTTTTGCAGGAAAGCGTACCAGGCATTGTATAGGCTTACAAGTATGGAAAGCGCCATTTTGTTTGTTTACATTTGAAAACAGCTGAGATCACCTGATTTTCAATTCTCTCATTCTCCGCACAGAGTTACATTCAAGTTTCAGAAAAAAACTTTAAAATGTAAATTGAGAAATATTTGAGAAAAATCATATGAATTAATTAAATTAAAAATTCGTGCCAAGTTCTGCGTTTTCAATAATAACGATGAATGTGTATGTTCCAGGCAATAATTTAAAATATTTGTGAAACTCATCGTTTTGCGCTAAAATACAACAATATGCGTAAAATTTGTTGTCATTGTTTCCGTTTTGATTTGCATTTATTTTTATGAAAACATTCAAATATATTTCTTTCCAGAGCGACATACGGACAAGTGAGATGATAAATTTGTATGATGAATTGTAATTGCGCTTGTAGTCCCGACCAGATTTCTGGTGTCGGTTGACGCGCAGTGATACAGCTAAACACAGCTTATTTGAATTTGCGCCTTTTTTACTTTCCACACGTTCTTTTTCCTAGAAAACACGAACCTATAGAAATTGCCCTGTTATTGTGTCGAGACAAAACCTTCTTGGTGCGCACGCTGAATCTTCCCACGACAGCCGGTTCTACGTACCGGAATGACTCGGGTTTTACCCGACCAAGGGCTGTTGTTTCGGCGATCTAACCCCGTCTAGATCGGCGATACCCACCAATCATTATTCGTCCATGGAGCAATACCTTGCAGCCGGATTGCTCCGCATCCTTCTCCGGGCGGGCGTAGAGCCCAACCCCGGACCTGAAATTTACTTCTGCTGTGTTTGCCTGAATCGACTCCACCCGAACTCCACTTCGGTTAGGTGCAACTCCTGCAACGGATGGAGTCACCTAAGAACTTGCTCTGGCCTTAGGTCTCACCGGGAGTGGACCACAAACTTTGTGGCTCCCTGTTGCTCAAGCCAAATGGCACAATCAGCCTCCACGGCTACCCACTCGCGTAATGCACGGGTGCGACCTAGCACCCGAAGAGCCTGCACGGCCCCTAGAAGCTCCCCTGAGCAACAGCAAACCTCCCAACACACCCCTCCCACACAACCTACCGGCCGGTCCCACTCGCGAGCGCGAGCCAACCAGCAGCTACTGGTTGCCCACACCATCTGCTCCGTGTGCCAGAACAGAATATACCGGAATGTGACATCAGTCAAATGCAACACATGCCTTGGCTGGTGCCACTTCCGGCTATGTTCTGGTCTACGCACCACTCGCGAGTGGACTACCAACTACAGCGCCCCTTGCTGTAGTGCACCGCCGGCGCAGACAACAACGCCCATATCGCAGCCACCTACCATCAGGCTGCAACAGCAACTGCGTCAGGCGCAACAGGCCCAAGGTAGGCCCCACACTTCTCTGACCCCCCGTATCGCGACCAGCCTCCCAAGGCACATGAACGTACTCCAACTCAACTGCAACGGACTCCAGAGCAAGATTGAGGAGATAGCAGTCTTCATGGGTCGGCACGGCATATTGATAGCTGCGGTCCAAGAAACGAAGTTGCACAGCAACTCAACTCTGTTGGGTTGCGCCGCCTACAATGTGCTCCGTAAAGATCGCGAGCGAGATAATGGTGGAGGACTAGCGTTCATTCTACACCACACAGTGCAGTATCGGCTAATCGAAGAAGACATCGACCCAAGGGACACTACCCTAGAATGTCAGGGCATAGCTGTCCGGTCAGGCGATGTCGAGCTCGAAATATTTAACGTGTACATACCCCCTGTCACCTGCTGCCCGGCTGGATATCTCCCTGACATAGGTGCGCTACTCAGAGGCGAAAACCGATTGGTAGTAGGTGACTTCAATGCGCACCACGATCTTTGGCACTCAAGCCTGGCCAATGATCGGAGGGGAAACAGTTTGGCTGAGCAGATAGACGATTCGACATTCTGCACCATGAACGACGACGCCCCCACCAGGATTGTGGGCAGCTGCAGCAGCTCGCCAGACCTAACAATTGCTAGCGCTGGTCTGATAAATAGCATATCATGGCGACCTATGCTAACGTTAGCATCAGACCATCTGCCCATAATCATCTCGATCAATAAGCCCACCGACTTTGCTCCCGCGGATCACCGAACCTACACCAACTTCAACAAAGCTGATTGGAACGGCTTCGCGGAAGTTACCGAGAGCAGCTTCGCCGCCCTCCCCACACCCACAGACGTACATGCTGGCGAACGCCAGTTCCGCAAGGTAGTCACAGCCGCAGCAGCTCGCTTCATACCGTCCGGACGCATCGCGGAAGTCCGCCCAAATTTCCCGGCTGAAGCAGCTGTACTAGCAAATGAGCGTGACCACCTACGCCAGGTCGACCCCGGGGACCCTCGCTTGAGGGAACTTAATTTGGAGATTCGGCAACTGGTAAATCAACACAAGCGGACAAAGTGGGAAGAGCACTTGAAGGCCTGTAACTTCACCTCTGGTGTGAGTAAGCTCTGGTCAACCGTGAGGTCCTTGTCCAACCCGACGAAGCGTGATGACAGAGTGGAAATTTCATTCGAAGGTCACGCCTCATCGGACCCGAAGAAATGCGCGAACTATTTCAGTCGGCAATTCACACTGCATCCTTCGGTAGACAAGGCCAAACGTCGAGTGACCAGGAGGCTGCACAAACTGCCCAAAAACAATGCACCACTTGTTTTCACCAGCGGTGAAGTGAAGGGGGCCATCGGGAAGGCGAAAGCCTCCAAAGCCATTGGACCCGACGGAATCTGTATGCTGATGTTGAAACATTTGGGGCCTGTGGGGGTAGCATACCTCACGGAGGTCCTCAATTTGTCTATGACCACTCTCATCATTCCTGATGTGTGGAAATCAGGGAGAGTGGTCCCACTGCTGAAACCGGGGAAGCCCGCCAACAGAGGAGACTCTTATCGCCCGATAACGCTCCTTTCCCCGGTCGCGAAGACACTTGAGGCCCTGCTGCTCCCATACTTCACCTGCCACCTAACCCCAGCGAAACATCAGCATGGCTTCCGTAAAGTGCACAGCACAACAACAGCACTTAACGCCATAAACACCCAGATAACTCGTGGCCTAAATCGAAACCGCCCCTGTGAGAGAACTGTCCTAGTAGCGCTGGACTTGTCAAAGGCGTTTGACACCGTCTGCCATTCCACGCTGCTAGAAGACATTGAGGCCTCCTCTCTCCCACAGGGACTGAAGCGATGGTCGGCGAATTATATGAGTGGTCGACAATCATCAGTAATCTTCAGAGATCAAACCTCGAAACCAAGAAGAATAAAACAAGGGGTTCCACAAGGTGGTGTTCTCTCCCCCTTACTTTTTAACTTCTACATCTCGAAACTCCCCCAGCCACCTGAAGGAGTTTCCCTGATCTCGTACGCTGATGATTGTTCGATTTTGGCGTCTGGGAATGGAATTGATGACCTCTGCTCAAAAGTAAACGGCTATCTCTCCAGCCTTTCTCGCTTCTTCACTGCAAGGAGCCTAACCCTCTCCCCAACGAAATCAACGGCGACCCTCTTCACCACCTGGACGAAGGAGGTCAGGCTTGAATTAGGCATTCACGTCGACGGCACACCAATACCGACGGTGAACAACCCGAAAATTTTAGGGGTTACCTTTGATAGCCTGCTCTCTTTCTGCGCGCACACAACCGCAGTTGTCAACAAAGTACAGAGCCGCAACAAGGTCCTCAAGTCGCTCGCCGGCAGCACTTGGGGCAAAGACAAAGAAACGTTGCTGGCAACATACAAGGCAATTGGCCGGCCGGTTCTAAATTATGCTGCGCCAGTTTGGACGCCGGGGACTAGTTGGACGCAGTGGACGAAGCTACAGACTTGTCAGAACGCCGCACTCCGGACAGCGACTGGGTGCCTTCTGATGACGCCTGAGCACCACCTACACAGCGAGGCCCAAGTGCTCCCCGTAAGGGAACACAACAAAATGCTCTGTAAGCAGTTTCTGGTGGGGTGTCACAGAAGCGAACACCCCAACAGACCACTGCTGGAGGAGGAGCCTCCGCCCAGGCACGTCAGGGGGCACCTATTCATGTACAAGGACGCAGTCCAGACCTACACAGACCAACCACTGGACCCAATGACGTACAGACGAGCGATTAACGACATTCATAGGGAGTCTGTCTCCACCTACCTCGACTCCCGGCCTAGGAATGTCGTTATCGGAGCCCAATCACCACCTGTGGAAGAGACGGAGCTTCAGTTACCTAGAGAGACCCGCGTTACCCTGGCTCAGTTACGGTCTGGATATTGTAGCCGCCTAAACAGCTACCTGTCCAGACTCGACCCAAACATCCCAAATGAGTGCCCGGCATGTGGAGACTCCCCCCACGACACCAACCACCTCTTCACATGCCAGCTCAATCCGACTCAACTAACACCCCTCTCCCTTTGGTCCGACCCCATCGAAACAGCTCGTTTCCCGGGCCTACCGTTAGTTGAGCTCGACGATAATGATTGAAAAGTTGACCCGAAACAGGCGGGGCTTAGTATTGCCGCTACAACAACAACACGCTGAATCTTTTCAGTCTTTCCTCTTCAAGACGTCTCACAGTGAACATCGCAGTAAGCTTTATAGCCCGAACACACTGAAAACGACGAGCTACAAACCACAGCTGTCAAATTATTTTAACACGTACTCTTATGTAGATAATTATTTTGGCGACGACCGGGCTACGCGACGGCTGTGGTTGTGGCCAGATTAGATCTATTTCTATTTTTCTGGCGACAGATAAGGTTCTTCCTCTTCTTTTATGTCAAACTCATACAAATTCATGATGTCGCTGCCGCGTTCAAAGAAATCATGTCGCCATCGACAAAGCGCTTAGATAATAAAGATGACAAATTGGAAGCTGTGGTCGGTAGCTCGTCGTTTTCAATGTGTTCAGAACTTTAATCCTTACAAGGAAGTAAAGTTTTGTTCGCGAACCATACACAAGCAGGTAAGCAGGATTTCAAAGAGAGAAAAAAAAAGAAATGAACCATTCCACATACGACTATTAAAATTTCTTTAACATACCTTGTAGGATTTTTCAATCGAAACGCTTGATTGGTTTCTGGTCGCAAACCACATTGGATTCATCCACTACAGGGGCATTATAAGTACTTACTTGAAAAAGTGTACTCCAGTGCCAAGTCCAAGTCGGGTAAATAATTCCATCATATATCGTCGGCTTAGAGTGTAAACCTGCTAAATCCGTTTTTTGGCAAAATTGACTTTTTGATGCAGTTCGAAGGAGTAGGCGATTCCGCAGTTGGCAAGCAAAAAAATACGTCAATATAAAAATTTAATTGTCAAAAATTGTTTGATGAGTAAAGCTGCTAAGTACAATCAGTTCAAATTCAACTGCTAAATCCAACATATTGTGCTTCTGTCGCTCGATTATTGTTCTATCTTAGAGTATTAAGCTTGGAACACTTTGACGACAGCAAGCGACAAGCAGCATCTGTCAAATTTTAAATACACACGTTCTTACGGAAACAATTATTTTGACGACAGCACGACATCTTGGCTGCAGGACTGCAATTGTCGACGTCGCCAAATTAAATCTATTTCTAATTTTGCCGGCGACAATGAGTAGATGTAGTGCTGCAAAATTAAATTGTCGCAAAATTAATCACATATTCTTGATTGTTCATGTTTTTCTTATTTACTTAAATAAAAATACACAATTTGTGAAATAAATATACCAAAATGTCAAACTTTAAAATCAGCTGTTTGCTATGTCGCTGAGGTCTTCAAAATGTTTAAGAAGCTGGCTTCAAGGCGACATTTGTCGACAAAATGATGTCGCTGTCGTTACGTCGTGAAGTTGCAGTCGTCAAAGTGTTCCGAGCTTTACTTTATGCGTTTAAGCCAAGGTAATAGTCAGCGAATAAGATTTAATTTTTTATATCTCAAGGAAATTATTGTTACTTGTGGAACGAAACAGAAGGAAGATTAAATGCAGAAGAGTTTTCCAGCGTGTGGATGGATTTGATAGAAAAAAATGTAGTACCAAATTCTTTTTGGTTGTTTGTGTTTCCGACAGGGTAGGAATAGTACCAAATAATAGTCCCGGGGGGCAATTACAGTAATTTTTTATAGCGACGAATGCACATATCAAAACCGAAACAGTATTATGGCTAATGCTTTGTTATCCACAGCTATAAATAACAATATCATTATTGAGCAAAAGTTTCTTGAAGTAGGCCATACCCAAATGGAAGCTGATTGTATCCATTCCACTATCGAACGAGCACTTAAGAAAAGAGATATCCATGTTCCTGCAGAATACATTGAAGTATGTAGATCAGCTAGAAAAAATCCAAAACCATATGACGTAACTTATCTTAGTTACATGTTCTTTAAAAGCTTTAACACAGTTCAATTCTTTAATAGCTTTCGTCCCGGTCGCGGCAAAGATGCTGCTAAAGTAACTGACATACGAGCCCTACCGTATACAGCAAGTGGCGACATACATTTTAAAGTAAGATTCTCCAACAAATGGGAAGTAATACCGCAAAGAAAATCCCCAGTAGCTGTTTCCTTGCCGTTTTCTCATCTTCCGAATTTATACGAGAGTAGGCGTACGATTGCTCGCAGAAAGTATGAGATCTCCAGTATTTCAAACGATTACTTCCTGAAGATTACCACGCCTACTATAACAATTTACCTCATGATTGAATAATATGTATCATACTTTCTGGCATTATTGAGTTCCTACTTAAATTATCTTATATGTGGTCTTTGTACTATTAATTTGAGAGAGGAATACTTCACGTATAGTTACTAATATATGTTTTATAAACTGCCTATTTTTGTTGCAATAAACGGAAGAATAAATCTGTTGTATTTTTTATATATATATAATTGCTTTTATCTATGGAATACTATTTTAATTAATATTTAAATTGAGCTTGTAATCACAATAGATAAAATAGAAACAATTTTATTCATACAAAAAACCTGCTAAATCCACTTCAATTTTGAAAATACAAAAACTTAAACCTGCTAAGTTAGAAATTCGCCAATAAAACCATAAAAACGTATTTTTTTTCATTCGTTCTGGATTAGGGCCATAGAACGTCGCGCGATTAACAAACTATATGTAGGATTTGCCCATTACGACTAAGAGTTAAAGATATATTTAGTTTTTTGCCTTACAGTAAAATATGGTTTTTGGTCGTTAGCAGGTTAACACTCTAAGGCGACGATATGCCAGCAGATAGTATAAAAAAAGTATAACTTGCGTTTTACTTACATACAGTGACGGGCAAAACTGTAACATGGTGTAACACTTTTTATTTCAGTCATCGACTTTCATTAATGTAAATCAAGGCAGATGTTACAGTTTTGCACTCATATATTTTTAAGAACTTTTTAACAATTTTAACAAGAAAAAAAGAACTACTAACACAATGTTCAGTACCCTTTTGCTTGTTTTAGTTTCTGGGTGCGATTTGGCGTACCTTATTTTTATCTCTGTAAAACTTCTGGAGGTATATCCTCCATATGTCCTTAGTTTGCTTTCACAGCTCATGTACTTGATTATACGGACTTGGATACTTAATAAGCTGTGCTTCTAGTTGATTTCGCAAATTCTCGATGAGATTTATATCCGTGGAGGTCATTTCAAATTAGCAAATTTTTTATTTTGTATCCAGTCTTTGCGAACATATGGAGTATGTTTTGGGTGATTTTTCAGCAGAAACTCATTTTTCGACTACATCTTGCAAATTTTGTTGAAATATGAACAGATACTGTTCCTTACGCATAATGCTTACTAACGGACCCACAAAATTGTTTAAATACAACCCCAAACTATTATTGACCGACTACTGTGATTCACAGTTTGCCTCACATGTTGCGCATGGGCTTAATTTGGGTCTTTGATCCAATATCATGCCCGGCCATCTGATTGAAAGCAATTAATTGAGTCTTGTCAGACCAAATAACCTTCAATTGAAACTTAAAAATATGTTTTTTATTGCATTCTGAAAGGCCTAACATATCCCAATAGGCAACGGTCCGGTTTTCGGGCTACACAGCAAAATGCTACCACCCTCGCACATATATTTTGGTCAAATTAGCTTTTTCCTTCTTTTATGATGCCTTTGCGCCAATTTGGCAATTCGTCGCCTCGCTGTATACTGATTTGCATTAAAGTTTAATACCTTAAGCGCTTCTGTAATAGTGGCTGCATCGCTACTTGCTGCTAAGTTCACAAGATATTGGACCGTAATATTTTTTGATAGACTTCCTTTGCCCTTGGGAACACTTTAGGTTATATTCACCCTCATTGCGAGAGTCGTGTCGAATGCCAGTCGTTTTTCGAGAGTCGAATCGTATCGAAAATTGCACGTCATTGCCTAAAATTTCCACTCGACTAGTGTATTAAAACGGAAAAACTTGGCAGTACTGTATGGTTTTCGACGATTTTGGTCGTTTACTTATTTCATTACGACAATAGACAATGCTACTGTTGTCGAGTCGTACAATTTAGCCTAATTTACGACCTACGCAATGAGGCTGATTTTTTATCAGTTGGGGTGTTCACAGTTCGTTCCAAATAGTGTCTCAAAATGTAGACGTCTACATTTTAAGACGTTTTCTAACCGTAAAATCTGTGGTGTTGTTGTTTCCCATACAAAATTGGAAAACGACGCCGTCTACATTTTGTCACACTCAAAGGTATGTTTTTTACGCGTCTACATTTTGCAACCTCGCAGCAGGGTTGCATTATGGCAATACTAATCACATTTTTTTTATTTATTGGGCACGTTTTCCGTATTTGCATTTAATTTGAGCGCAATTTCTGATGAAAAGAAACAAATCAAGGAAAAGGAATAACAAATATTACGAATTGGTAATTAAGTTAAATAATTACAATTTTTCAGAAACAAAATCGAAAGGCGACATATAAACAATGCACGCAAACAAGAAATGTCTGGCAACACCAGCAAAGTTTTGAGACGATTTTGCGACGACTGCTAGCAAGGGGTGCTCACAGTTTGATGCTAAAAATGTCTCAAAATGTAGACGTCTACATTTTCAGACACAATTTGGAACGAACTGTGAACACCCCAATTCTAAATATTTTCAAGTAGCAAACTCCACAATTTTTTGCCACTTTCCTGCGGTCCCGCCTTTCCACAGTAAATCTTTACATTATTATTATTTACATTTATGGTTCCTGTTAACTATATTATTTACTGGTGATTACTTCTTCAATAAATTACAATACAGAAAAAAGTCATCTGACTTCCAACTAAGTAAAAAATAACTGTAAAATGCAAAACTGAGAGTGAGAGTGCAAAACTAACATTTGCCTTAATTTACATTTTTGTCTGCTGGGTTTTTATTGTTGTTGTATTGACTTCAAATCGTTATGAGAGAGGGAGTAGGGATGTACCAACAAGAATATACACATCGGCGTAGCCAGAATGAAATTTAGGGGGGGGGAGGCTCGACCCAATTAAGCTGGCATTTCAGGGTACTATTTTATATATAAGTTAAGGACTGAAGGTCCTGGACAACAAAAAAAATTATAGGGCCAACTTGCCCTGGAATTAAAAGAGGTAATTTAAACGTTATAATAAAAGGGCTTTTATTGAGATAAGTAAATAAGCCTAATTGACTATAGTAACACCCCGATGCAACTGCCGCTGCTCCGAGTTCTGCCGCCCTTTATAGCCTGTTCCGCTGCCGTTGTTCTATAGCCAGACATAGGCGACGTCAGTGAGCCGCCTTGGCTTTAAATTCCCACAGGTAACTTGTAAGTTTCAACACACTGATTTCACAACCGTGTGAAATGAAATTATGCTGACACCGCTGCAATGCCTAATGCATTGGCTCCGTTATAGTAATGGTTGCGTAAGCATTAGCCAGAGGTACTAACTGTGGCCGACGGTTCCCATAGGTGTCTGATAACGTTGTGCAATATTGCTATTGCATGATATGATGAAATGCATTTGGCCTTGACAAAGGTGTAGGATGTCAATTATGTTGTGAACCACAATTATGCTGACATGGCGCACGTGTATTGCTGGACTGTGGGAATGCAACATGTTGGGTGACGGCGGATGTGTTAACTTATATATAAGGAAAATTTTAAAGTTAGGGGGGGCGGCTCGAGCACCCCCCTACCCCTAGTGGATAATGTAAAACTTCAGTAAGTTTCCTTCGGATATAAATGGACGACTTATTTTTGATAGCGAATAATTTTGCGAATTTTGAAAACTTGTCTACACAGCTCAGAAACTTCTGTTTTCCAATCTCGAAAATATCCATGTGAATGATCTCGCATGGGTAGCTGGGAATCGGGGTCGGCTGGAGGTGAGGCTTAGCCGGATGCCTGTCATATTTATTAAGCTTACACACTTCACACTGCCTAACATAATCCCTAATTTGTTTTGACATACCTGGAAAGTAGTATTTTCTCGAATCTGCTCTCTATTTTCCTTCGGATTCCTGTGGGTTCTGCGATGCTCTTCCTCGATTATATCGAATATTCTATCAGGGATGGTCACGTCTTCCACTAGGCGCTGAGTTATCCTGATCCTATACCTGTGGAAATTATTAGCATACATCGAGATTCCTGACCTACTCTAAATATCACCTGATTCCTAAAGACGTTTATGGGGACCTCGACGTGTGGTATAAGATCGGAACTATCCTGTTCAGCGGAGTGCATTGTTGCTACCTCATCACTATTTCCTATTTCGCTTCCTGACGGTTGAGCCACCACAGAATCCGTTAAGGCGTTGAGTTCGGTCTTAAGACGGGAAAGAGCATCCGCGACCACATTAGCCTTCCCTGGCTTATAAATTATTTCACAGTTATATTCTTCGATGCGTGCTTTCCACCTCTTTAGTTTTGCATTATAATTGCGACAGCTTAAGGAAAATGTTAATGGTTGATGATCTTTGCATAATCCTTAATGAATTTCCTATAGTACGAAGTCATACCCAAGAAACTCTTCAGGGCTTTCAGATTTAGGGGAGGTGAAATCATTTATAGCTTCCACCTTTTTTGGGTCAGCTCGTATACCATCTGGAGTAACTACATAGCCAAGGAATTCAACTTCCTTTTCGAAAAAACATGTTTTGTCTAAGTTTACCTTTAAATTTGCTCCTAAGAGTCTTGAAAAAACCTTTTCTACGTTGTCTAAATGTTCGTCCGCATCTTTTCCAAATACTATAATGTCATCAATATAGACAAAGCAATGTATTGTTTCAATACGTCGTCAATCATTCTTTGGAAAATAGCGGGCGCGTTTTTCAGTCCAAAGGGTAGACGTAGGAACTCGTATTTTCCGTTCATCGTTGAGAAAGCGGTTTTAGGTATGTCTGAGTCCTTCACTGGTATTTTGTGAAAACCAGACGTCAAGTCTATCGTAGTGTAATAATTAGCCTGTCCGAGGTTACAAAGTGTCGCGTTTTTGTCAGGGTTAAGATACGTGTCTGCTCACGGTGCAGCGAACAAAGGTGGCGCCGTCAGTGGTACCGCTACTTTGGTTTTGCCGATTTTGACAGTTGTGGTAACTTGTAAATAAACCTTTGTTTACAAATCAGCGAAGAGAAATTTGAATTATAAGCGAAAAAGCAGTTTAAATTGTGTTAATTTACAATTTGTGAGTGATTTTTGAGTTGAAGACTGCGTAAAAACTAATAAAATGAAGTGATGTGTGCTAAATTGCGACAGCCATCAAGATACAAGATGCGTAGATGCAAGTGTAGCGCTGGGACGAATCGCTGCATTTTGTGTACATAGGTCACGGCAAAGCCGTTCTCGAAATTTTTTTTTTATTATTACATTAACAGCATTTCCTCACAATGATGTTGCTTCTGCTCCAAGCAGCCTCCATTAGCAAGTTAACTAATCAATCCCGCTGAGATGCTGCCGCAGTTTTCTGCAGCAGCCTTAATTGCAAAGCAATGGAGTGCACTAAAACGTTTGCTGAATCAGCAGAATGCAATATTTTCGCATTTAGCAAAATTAAAACACGTTTTTCACTGTAAAGTGAACTGTTTTGGCAGTTTCAACTCGTTCTTCTTTTCGCTCTATTCTTTGTTTACTTGTGGTACACAAATGTCAACGCCCAGGACGGCGCAATCTTGTACTCTATCATTCTTGGTGTCTGCTATTGTCACTGTGATTAACCTCTTGTAGTCAATCACCATTCGATATTGCTTTTCCCTATTCACCTTTGATATTTTGTTTTATAATCGGTTAAGTTTTCTCTTGAGATTAGAGTTTTGAGTTGATGAAGTCCGGTCGATATATTCACGTGAGGATAGTAGGTGAAGTACCAGCGGCGTCATCATAGTTATTAATTTATGTATTTTTAATTTATTTAGTTGCCTGAGGGTCTTCGGGGTCACAGGACTACTTTCAACAATTTTATACCCGTTACTGTCATTAAGTACCAGCAGGGTGTGGACGTACTAATTTATAACCTAAGCCCGAGGTTCTTTCGGGGTCACGAGCCTCGGCAGTTTTAATTTATGTTTCGTCCTTGGCTGTGTCAGCCTTTGCACTTAATTTTTATTTCAATCATTTCACCTCTTCTAGGAAGTGGAGCTTTTATACCCTGGAGTGCCCCGTGGGGATCGCAGAGCTAAGCTTATGTTATAAGCCTGAGGGCCTCAATACCCCACGGTTTTTCGAATATTTTTTTATGCGGATGTACAAGCCTTAATTTAGGTCTTATTATTTTTTCATTTTCAATTTTCACTTTTCCGTTTCCAGTTTGACACNGCCTGAGGGCCTCAATACCCCACGGTTTTTCGAATATTTTTTTATGCGGATGTACAAGCCTTAATTTAGGTCTTATTATTTTTTCATTTTCAATTTTCACTTTTCCGTTTCCAGTTTGACACTGTCACCTTTAAACTGTTCCCAGTCACTAGCACAGGATATCAAGTC
>NW_016164474.1:30621-31368 GCF_001687245.7 Rhagoletis zephyria | reverse complement strand
TATACGTATGCGTGCGTTTGACAGAAAAATTGAATATACAAATTTTTATCCAAGCGTAAATGTCAAACGCACGCATTCGCATACGTATACTATAGAGGTCCGCCTTTAGACAGATTCAAAAAAACCAAAAACCGTGCGAAATTTCAGACATTTAACTCAATATTTGTGGTAAATAGACGATATTTTTGCCGAAGATGTATTTCAGGTGCGCGATTGGGTAAAAATTGAAAATCGCATTGAGCAGCCCCTAAACGACCACCGATTTCTCTCAAATTTTAAATAAAAAATGCAGAAAATTAAAAAAAAAATAATAATAATTGTTATTCGTGTGTCGTGTTCGGAAGAAATAAAGTTGGCGCCCTATACTATAGAGAATTCTATTACAAAAATTGTAAGCCTACTAGAGCAGCTATTGGATGTATTTTCGATTTTATAGAGTTAGTTTTATACTAGAAGGGCCACAACCACGCCTGGCAACTTGGCTCAAACCGTATTATTTCTTGCCCTGTTTTACCTACTTCAAATAGCACTTAATTTTACAATTAAAGCTTGACAGCGTGGTTGTTATTGTTAATTCCATACATGAAATAGATTCATTGCATAGTTTTTAGGGCAGGCTCATCCCATATATTTATACCCGAGCGCACTTGTGCACAAGGGTATATTAATTTTGTTCACATAACGGTTGTTTGTAACAGCCAAAACGAATCGAGATAGATATAGACAAATGTATACATAAATGATCAG
>NW_016164474.1:12677-23766 GCF_001687245.7 Rhagoletis zephyria | reverse complement strand
TTCCGGTAACTTCCTGCAAGTTCGTGTAAGAACCTGTAAGTTCATGGAGTACTGGATCAGAGCTAATGTGATGGAGTTTAAATTATTTAAAAAGAAGGCTAATATTTTTTGTCGAGTGTTGGTAGTTATCTCGAAAATATCTTTCGGTTTAATAACAACAAATTTAAATATTCGAATGGCTTTTGCCTATAACTTACAATTCTTTTTTCTCAACTTACTGACATTGTAAGAGAGTTTTGCATACAAGACATCGAGTTAGATACTCTTTTTAGCGAATTCTTAGTCTTTCATAGTTTTGCGTAGTTAAAAAAATTATTTGAGCCATGAGGAAATATAGATGAAGTCCTTAAAATGTGGTACTTCTTCACAGTTTGAAAAAATATTTAATTTAGTTTTTTTTTTAATACCACTCACCACGAAGCAAATGAGAGGATCTTAAGTATAAAGTTTGTTTGTGGCACAAAGAGAGAAACCGGCTTCTAATTAAAACTTTTGAATGTGAACTTCAAATTAAATGTAATTTTAAAATGAAATGTATAGAATTCTTTGACTATTTAAATACTGAAAATGTGAAAGATCTCATTATTGCTATTCAAAAATGTCATAAATATAAAATAATTTATCGACAACCCTATTTCAATGCTTTGACAAAAAATCTATTTGTCAATTTTATGAATGAATGTAATTTGCATGATTTATTCTTTAAATCCATTTTTCTTAAATTTGTTAAATTTGTGCAATTAATTATTTTCTAATATACATATGTATTTACACAGTTATATCTAAGCATTTATGTACATGAATACATATATATATATACAGTGAAACCCGCTTAAGTACCCCCCCGATTAAGTACCTAACCCGCTAAATAACCAACATCTTTGTGCACCGTGAATTTTTTTATATAATCTGAAGAAAATCCCTCTCTTAAGTACATCCCCGCTTATTTGCCTAACCCGCCCAAGTACCTAAATTTTTCGTGCCCCATTTACCATTTTTCTTATAATTTTCCCCTTTTAAGTGCTCTTTTAAGATTCCTTAAATTATTCACATATTCTGAAATAAAGTAGCAGCGCTACACACCTTCGGAAAAAAAATCAACGGTAATGTTTAGCCAGTTGAAACTTGCACATTATTACATTAACATTGAACGGGCAATAAAACGGTTTGAAATTTTAATGATTTTTTTTTAATTGTTCTACAAATTCTTAAGCTTGGGTTTGTATGGTATTTGTTAGGGAATGAACTGTATTTTAATACATACTGTTTGTATGTATGTATAATGGTATATACAAAATGACTTTTTAAAGAATTTAATTCTTGTGAAAATTACATATTTTTATACCCGAGCGCACTTGTGCACAAGGGTATATTAATTTGTTCACATAACGGTTGTTTGTAACAGCAAAACGAATCGAGATAGATATAGACAAATGTATACATAAATGATCAGAATAATAGAGAATATGATTAAGCGATCTGTCCGTCGTCCGTCCGCCCGCTGTGCACACGATAACTCAGAAAAATTGTGATATCTAACGAAATCTTAGTATGTACGTGCTTATTTTGGCATAGGTACGGTGGTATTGAAAATGGGCGAAATCGGACGTAACCACGCCCACTCCCATATAACGGTAATTTTCAGAAATACGAAAACTGCGATATTTTAGTAACTACTGAAGATTATTCGACTCAAAATTGACATTTAAATAACTTTTAGACGAAAAATAAGAATAATAAATTTTTTGGAAAATGGGCGTAGCCACGCCCACTTATGGTTACATGTGTATATCTTGGTAACCGCTGCACCAATTTCTTCCAAACTTTGCACAGTTGTTGGCCTTGACATCACCTACGCAATGACGAAAATTTTTAAAATCGGACAATAACCACGCCCACATCCCATATAACGGTAATTTAGAGAAATACGAAATCTTCGATAAATCGGTAAATATTGAAGCTAGTGTATTCAAAATTGATGCTTGCAACAATTATTTAACAGGAAGTACGCTTTATGATAAAATTTTGGAAAATGGGCGTGGCACCGCCCACTTGTGATCACATATATGTATCTCGCTAACCGTTCTAGCAATTTGTACCAAGCTCGGTATGGTTATTGTGCTTGCCACATAAAAGCAAACCGTTGAAAATTGTTGAAATCGGACTAAAATTACGGCCGCTTTTCATATAACGGTAAATTTCAGAAATGCTTGAAATTTCAATATTTCGAAATTTAAGGACGCTAATTTACTTAAAATTTATACACCCCGGCTTACCATCTAGCGGTAGCTTTCGAAAAGGTGTAAAACATATATTTAATACTTGCGCCGGGTATTTAATGTTCGGCTCCGCCCGAACTTAGACTTTCTTACTTGTTTTTTACTAAAGTTTTTTTTTATTTATCTATCTCTTTAAATAATGTTTACGTATACTTCATTATACCCGAGCGCACTTGTGCACAAGGGTATATTAATTTTGTTCACATAACGGTTGTTTGTAACAGCCAAAACGAATCGAGATAGATATAGACAAATGTATACATAAATGCTCAGAATTAATAGAGAAGTTGATTAAGCCATGTCCGTCTGTCCGTCCGCCCGGGTACACGATAACTCAAGCAAAAATTGTGATATCTCAACGAAATTTAGTATGTAGGTTTCCATTTATCCAAGGTAGGTTGGTATTGAAAATGGGCGAAATCGGACTTTAACCACGCCCACTTCCCATATAACGGTAATTTCCAGAAATACGAAAACTGCGATATTTTAGTAACTACTGAAGATAATTCACTCAAAATTGATATTTACAATAATTTTTAGACGAAAAATAAGAATATTATAAATTTTTGGAAAATGGGCGTAGCCACGCCCACTTATGGTTACATGTGTATATCTTGGTAACTGCTACACAAATTTCTTTCAAGGTTGGCACAGTTGTTGGCCGCCGTACACGATACCGATTGGCCGACAATTTTTTAAATCGGACAATAACCACGCCTACATCCCATATAACGGTAATTTAGAGAAATACAAAATCTTCGATAAATCAGTAAATATTAAAGCTAATTTATTCAAAATTTATGCTTGCAACAATTCTTTACCAAAAAATACGCTTATTATAAAATTTTGGAAAATGGGCGTGGCACCGCCCACTTATGGTCACATATATGTATCTCGGTAACCGTTTACCAATTTGTACCAAACTCGGTATGGTTATTGTGCTTGCCACATAAAAGCAAAACGTTGAAAATTATTGAAATCGGACTAAAATTGAGGCCGCTTTTCATATAACGGTAAATTTCAGAACTGCTTGAGACTTCAAAATTTCGAAATTTAAGGACTCTAATTTACTCAAAATCGATACGCCCCGGCTTACCATGTAGCGGTAGCTTTCGGAAAGGTGAAAGTCATATATTAAATACATGCGCCGGGTATTTAATGCTCGGCCCCACCCGAACTTAGACGTTCTTACTTGTTAAATATTAATGTTTTAATCAATGATTTACATATTTATGCAAGTTAACTAGAAGATGTAACTACATCAATAATTATGTTCGCTTAAGTACCCGCATCGAGGCACTTAAGCGGGTTCTTTTAAGTACCCAACCCGCCTAAGTACCTCAAAAAGCTGACATTTTTCGTGAGGTACTTTAGCGGGTTTTACTGTATATATAAATGTACACACAACTCACTTGCGCTATAAACAAACCAAAGCAAACATGTAAACCTAATAAAATAACAACTGCATAGTGTCCGCTCTCTACATTGCTGTTATCACTGTCGCTAACCGGCCGTCGTCACGTACTTGAAAATCTCCCTTATAGAGAGAGAGATAGATATTGGTTGACTGGGCATTTGACAGCATACTTTTTCATTTGTAAAATGTCGCCAAACAAGTTTATTAAGCCATTACTACAGCATTATTCAAAACTTACGAGCAAGGATGACATGATACGCAACCCCTTGAGAGCGCTCTGAAAAGGTTCATTTTTCTAACATCCTCCAATATTGCCACAGCAGCGAAAGTTATATTGGGAGATTTATTGAGCAAATTTTCGTGACATTTTTTGTTTAACCCAACAAGCAAATATCTTAGATTTTTAGTATCTTCTTTATTATTTAGTGTTACAAATTACCATATAAAATGTTTTTTCTTGCAAACATTATCTTTAAGCATAATTTTTTAACGTGATTGCAGGAAATCCATTGAAATTAAATCGGCGTATTTTGTGCATATCTAGTGGCTGCTCGCTATTTTGCTCGTCAGCTGTTCAGTCCAACTTTATTTGACAGTGCTGCCAAGTCAGAAAACGAATTTACGTCAGATTCTCGGAAGCAAAATGAGAGAGTTTCGTATCATGTCATCCTTGCTTATGACTGCAGTAATGAATTTATATTGGGTATAAAACTCTTTTTCACTCTTGGAGGAAAAGCTCGTTTGTTGGTCCGACCACGTAACGCGTGCAAAAAATAGCATTTAGAGTAGAACTCCACAACAAGCTTTTCAGGCGTTATGGGTTTTGGCGCTCAATTCGTAATATAAAACTTGTAGCGGGATTGAGCGCTGCTCGCCTGAAAAGCGTGTTTGTAATACAAATTTATTACTGAGTTGTTTTTGTTTTGGGGCGTCGAAAGTAGATGCCGAATGCATAGAAGATAAGAAAAGAACTGATATCTTTGGTGCTGGAACATATGATACCATGGTCATATTTTTGGTGAAACCAAACATATTTTTTTCTATTTGCTTTCCTGTTTGTTTCTTCTTTAGAGTACCTGTTAGTGTGATTCCTTTAGCCAGTTGATTTTTCAGAATTTTTTTTTTTGTTGAGGGTGTTCAGAATTTTCTCCCATGTACCGTATGAACAAAATCTATTTTTATATGAAAAAAAAGCGCAACACCCTTCTAAAACATCAACGGTCATTTTTAATGTCTTGAAACTTGCACTTATTATATTAATTTATTGGGCTACAAACCTGCATACTCGAAAAAATGTTTACAAAATTCTGAATAAAACGTTTGTTATTTTGAAGAATATTTTTTAGTTTGATTCATTTTTATGAACTTTGTGTAATATTTGAAATTTTTATTTCTATAGTTTCTGTTATATTTTAAATGAAAATTAATAAAATTCAGTAAATAAAGAGGAGTTGCAATAAATAGCATTTGGAATTTTCTATCTACTATTATTTTGAGCGCTGATGTACATAGGTACACACATACATAGACACGGGTCGAAAATATAATATTTCTCAAATCCCTTGGTAATAGTGAAAATATATTGTATCTTGAAGTCAACAACAAGCCTGCAAAATATTAATAATAATAACTATAATAGATTGGCGCTTACACATATGTTAGTATTTGGCCGAGCTTCTCCTCCGATTTGTGGCGTGCGCCTTGATGTTGTCACACAAAGCGGAGGGACCTACAGTTTTACGCCGACTCCGAACGGCGATTGTATTTTTATGAGAAGCTGTTTTTCATGGCAGAAATACACTCGGAGGTTTGCCATTGCCTGCCGAGGGACGACCGCTGGTAAGAAAAAACCTTTTTTCTAAATTTTTTGCGATTTGCGCGCACTGCTTACCACTAAACCACAGCGGCTGCAAAATATTAGTCTGTTATTTTAATTGTAAGAGCCCGCGCATCGACCGCCAAGTGACCCACAGCACATTAGTCGAATAAGACCAATTCTTGTTAAAAATTCTGGGTTCAGCATGTTATTAGATAATAAATCCATTTACGCAAAAGATAAAGTCAAATACCATTTCTCGCAGCCCTTAAGCTTATCGTTAATCTCAAAGTTATCTTTTTATACCCGAGCGCACTTGTGCACAAGGGTATATCAATTTTTTACACATAACGGTTGTTTGTAACAGCTAAAACGAATAGAGATTGATATAGACAAGTGTATACATAAATGCTCAGAATGAATAGAGAAGTCGATTAAGCCATGTCTGTCTGTCCGTCCGTCTGTCCGTCTGTCCGTCCGTCCGTGTACACGATAACTCCAGCCAAAATTGACATATCTCAACGAAATTTGGTATGTAGATTTCCATTAATCCAAGGTAGGTTGGTATTGAAAATGGACGAAATCGGACTGCAACCACGGCCACTTCCCATATAACGGTAATTTCGAGAAATAAGGAAACTGTGATATTTTAGAAACTACTGACGATAATTCACTCAAAATTGATATTTACAATAATTTTCAGACGAGAAATAAGAATATTATAAATTTTTGGAAAATGTGCGTAGCCACGCCCACTTATGGTTACATGTGTATATATTGTTAACCGCTGCACCGATTTCTTCCAAACTTGGTACAGTTATTGGCCTTGGTACAATGTACCAAATGGCCGAAAATTTTTTAAATCGGACAATAACCACGCCCACATCCCATATAACGGTAATTTAGAGAAATACAAAATCTTCGATAAATCAGTAAATATTAAAGCTAATTTATTCAAAATTGATGGTTGCAGCAATTCTTTACCAGCAAATACGTTTGTGATACAATTTTGGAAAATGGGCGTGGCACCGCCCACTTATGATCACATATATATATCTCGGTAACCGTTACACCAATTTGTACAACACACGGTATGGTTATTGTGCTTGCCACATAAAAGCAAAACATTGAAAATTATTGAAATCGGACTAAAATTACGGCCGCTTTTCATATAACTGTAAATTTCATAAATGCTTGAAACTTCAATATTTCGAAATTTGAGGACGCTAATTTACTCAAAATTGATACACCCCGGCTTACCATATAGCGGTTGCCTTCGGAAGGTGAAAAAACACATATTTAATACTTGCGCCGGGTATTTAATGTTCGGCTCCGCCCGAACTTAGACTTTCTTACTTGTTTCAATAAAATTTTAATTGTTCTCTTGATAATTGCGCTGGCCTATAGTCAAAAGATGTAAAGAACAGCATTAATATTGCTGGGGTGCGTTTAGACCGCTGGTTCCAAATATTCTAATCTTTTTTTTGTATTAGCTATAGTTTGCGAATTTTTGTAAATTTAGGAACAATTTCGGTAGCTCTAATAGAAAAGCCATTATTATCCATCCCGGTGGAAAAATTTTGTTTATGCTAATGAGTATGGAGACACTGAACAGGCACAACTTGTAGAAACACTAATTAGTTTACTTATGTTAATGCATACAATATAAAAAATGCAAATATAGGATAATGACAAAAAAATTTGTTCAACATTTTTTTTATTTTAAAATAATTTGTTTATAATCTGAACGATTTTAATCATATTATTATCATAAATCAGTAACGGTAAGTCTCGCCTTCAATTTGGTATTTATTACGTACCGATCGCGTAACATTTACCAAAATTATATCGAAAAGCTTAAGTGGATCTCCAGTTTTTTTCTAAAAAAAGTTTTCTTCAATTGTATAAATAACTTTTAAGCAGAGACAAGGTACATCATGAATGGCAACAAAAAATATAGTCGGCGGCCGACTGTTATACGCTTGGATTAAGTGTTATACGATTGCCTGCTTAGCTTACGCCGAGCTTATAACTCAACAACAACAACCACGTAATATACAGAGGAAAGGAGAAACAACATAATGATTTGGATTAACATTATGGGTGATTGATAAACATTTCTGCTCCCCGGTTAGGAGAAATTTAACGCAGAAATACACATACATATGAATATGTATACAAATTTCCGAATTAGGAATTAAATGACTTACCCACACATCCGGAATCGCTGAAAGGCCTTTCATAGAATTCCTGGTGGTGTTGGCGAAGATATGCTAGGGTGGTGGTGATTTGTATGCACTTTTGATGAAATTTACATGGATGTATGTATGTTTGCGTATATATAAAATTTTGTTTTCGCATGACCTACTGTAATTACATCTACATATATATATACACGTATAGATCTGTATATACATACATATATACAATTTTTGGTCAAAACAAAGCCAGATTTTCCACTAAGATTTTAAGTTTATATTATTTCCCTATTTGGTTTAGTTTTTTTCTTTCCTTTTTAATGCCTTAAACTGCTTCCTTGCTTTCTTATTCCACTAACAGTTTTTTTTCGAGAGTTTGAACGAGTTCCGAAAATTTTTTAATTTTAATTTTATTTTGTTTTTTTGTGTTTTTTTGTTTTTCTTGCTACAACCACTTTCACGAATTTCCTATAAAATGTCCTGATTAGGCTAATATTCCACTAGAACTTTCATTCTGACCTATCTACATATAATTATGTATGTATATGTTATACATATATGCACATACATAGTATGTGCACTATCTTCATAGGTACAGTTTCACACCTTTTTTTCTTTTTCAACAAACTTTCAATGCTTTAAGCTTTTTTTACAAGATCCTTTACAGTGGACTTTATTTTGACTATGACTACAGGCCAATCACTTTAATCCTATTTTTAGCTAATTTAAAAAAATTAAATCAAGTTTGGGAACTTCCTATTCTTCTTAAACGGAATCGCTATATCTATAAATTATTTTATACTTTTTAGTTCTTGTTGTAATAAAAGCGTGTTTTTAGTTTTTTAACTATAATTTTATTTTTATATAACTACTATATATCGGTTGCTAGTAATTTCACATAGGTTTAGATCTTAGCACTTCTCTACAATACAGTCGTGTCTGGATATAGTGAACTAATTTTTGCATGGCCTGTTCACAGCATCCAGGTTGTTCACTATATTAAGGTTGACTTATTTTGTTCAAAAACTTGTTTTATGTGCTCAAAATTCATGTTTGTGTATGTAAGTGCAACAGATCTTTGGAATAAATGTATACTTAGGAAAATATAAATGGACATATGAATGTTTATTTAAAGAATTCGCGAATAGATGTTTGCTTGATGCATAAGGAAATTGACTTTTGGGCCGCTTTTCCACGTAGAGTTTTCAATACTATTATGCCAGCCGAAATTATCGACCTTTCTGATGATGATGACGATGACCAAGATATTAGAGAGAGCAGTGATGTTGATCCACAGCCGCCTGCTAAACGGCAACTGGCCAAATCATTAATTTAATTAATTAAATTTTTTTACTTAAAACTTTTCATAACTAACATTTCAAAATTATATTTTTTCCATATTTTTATAATTTCTTTTTCAATGTTTCTTCAAAACCAACACTGAAAAAATTGGTACATAAGAAATGACAAGTAAATTAATATTAAGCTGGAAAACGCAAGTTTTGTATTATGATTGTTTTCTTTTCAAATGAAATTTATTGAATAAACTGAGAAGCATATTATAGATCAAACCGAAAGAAAAAAAGACTTAGTTTTCTGGAAAATATGTTCAAAAAGCAAGAAAAAAATTCAAACATTTTGCTTCATAAGCACTACAAAAATTTTCTAACAAATTTTTTTTTAACATTTGAATTGTTGCACAGGTCTCTAGCAATAATTTGGCTTTAACAGATAGAAAAAATATCAATTAGTCGACGAGTTATAGCCAAAAAACCATATAACAATATTCTGAAAATCGGCATTTGACTGCAAAGTTCGAAGGTCGATTAAAAAAAGTTCGAACTAACATAAACAAACCCCGCGATACGGGTCTTCTAATTTAGCCTCTATTTTCACCCCTCACTCTCAGAATTGACCTAACTTTTGCTAACCTGAATTTGTTACACAGTGTAATTTGATCGGAGTTTATATATTCTTCAGTAATTGATCCCATTTTAATAAAACTAGTGTTCGCCCAGCGGTTGAAATTCAACCGCTAAAATTAAGGATAGTTTATGTGAGTTGAGTTGAGCTGAAATAAAATTTGTTGGAATGGGGTAAGTGGAGGGGAGTTTAGCTTAGTACTTAGCATAACATAACATAGAATAGCATTAGATTCAATAACATAACATATGTAGCATAACACATCACAATATAACATCGCACATTCTTCAGTTGTATTTCTTTTTTATCCCTATCACTTTCTTCCTCTCTATCTTTGTCTCAAAATTTCAAATTAGTTTAAAATAGAGCGAAAAAATCAATTCAAAAGTCACACCAATACCAATGCCATACATGTGCATGGTTGGGGCGGAAATGCCTCCTAAATGTATGCTTTAATATAGATAGTGAATTAATGAAACGTGCTAAGCAGCAGTTTAGGAATAAGATGTATGTATGTATGTGCATGAATAGATTAGCCTCAAACAGGGATGAAGATAACTTTGAGTATGGAGAAGAAGAAAGGGATAAATACAGAAATTAAAATAAAAGTAAAGAAACCTAAATATAAAGACAAAGAGGAAGGAAAATTTAAATACCTAACCTAATAACAATGGTGGGGGTGAATATGTAAATGAAGAAAAGAATGGACATATTTAGATCAGGATAAAGGAAAGGATAAAGATGAAGAAGATGAAGACCAAGACGAGGAAGAAGATGAAGATGAATATGAAGATAAGGATAAAGATAACTTATCTTAACTTAACCCCTTAACTTAACTTAACTCACCTCAACTCATCTCACCTCCGCTTAAAAACTTACTCCACCTGAGTTCGCTACACATTAATTCACCACACCTTAACTCCCCACACCTAAATCCACCACTACTTCACTCCCCACACCTAAATTCACCACACCTTAATTCACCACACCTAAATCCACCACACTTCAATTCACCACACCTTAACTCACCACACCCCAACTTTCTCACCACATCTTAACTCACCACACCTTAATTCACCACACCTCAACTTTCTCACCACACCTTAACTCACCACACCTTAATTCACCACACCTCAACTCACCACAACTAAATTCACCACACCTGAATTCATAACACCGTAACTCCCACACCCAATTCTACCACACTGCAACTCACCACACCCAATTTCAACACATGACATGATATCACTAAAGAAACAATATAAAGAAAAAGAGGAAGGAAAATTTAACTACCTAACCTAATAACAATGGTGGGGGTAAATACGTAAATGGAGAAAAGAATGAAGATATAGATCAGGATAAAGGAAAAGATAAAGATGAAGACGAAGATGAAGATGAAGATGAAGATGAAGATGAAGATGAAGATGAAGATGAAGATGAAGATGAAGATGAAGAT
>NW_016164474.1:0-10075 GCF_001687245.7 Rhagoletis zephyria | reverse complement strand
AAAAATTGCCTGCACATCAGCATCAAAATACCTTTCTAATGATATATAATTGTTTATACCTTAGAAGTACAGTTTAGCCGTAAAAGGGGTGTAAAGGAAACATGATTGCCTATTTATATAATTGATATAAACCTATAATAGGGTAGAAATTGTGAAATTATTTAGTTTTAACGTGTATGGTCTGCTAGAGACATATGAAGAAAACTGCAACTACTCGTGAAAAGACACATTAAAAGCAATGTAGATGAAGGTAGTAAATATTATTTTTAAAATTAGATCCATATATATAACATTTTACACTCGTTATTTGAAGTAAATCGGAATGTGTTTTTGCATATAACATAGTTTTCATATAACTCATAAAGTACATATTTCATCACAAATATTTTTAAGATCACTTCAAATTAAAAAAATAGCACTAATTAGTTGTGTTGAAGTGTAAAATATTTTATTACGTTCATGTTTACTTATAAACCGCATAACATTATTTCTCTCGCCGTTTAAACGATGTTAAAATTTTTCACCACGTTATTTTGCTGCACAGCCCCCCGAATGCGGCAAAACAGCTGCTCGCAACCCTTAAGTCCTTTATGGGGACCAAAATAAGAGCCACAACAACAAAAACTTTTTCTACTGGTATACTTTGGTACAAACGCAAACTGACCGGCTGCTAGCGGCGCATAAGTTCGGTAGCTGCGCACACACGACTTGTATGTCAAAGCCGAGTAGCTCCCGGAGACTTCCGTGTACACCACTGATATAGATAGATTATGCAGTGCACCGCATTCAAACAAGCATATCCACAAATAACACGATCCAGAAAATAAAGGTCGCGCCATTCGCGGACCGCTAACCCTCTCTTCGTCGATTTGACAGCATCCACCTAATCGCTGACGTGTTAAAATACTTTTGTTTACATTCCCTGTTGCCTGTTGCTTTTCGCACCAAATTTAGTAGGTATTCAAAACGCGAAAAAATTTGAGTTTGGTGCTTGGCGCGTTTTTGGTGTTTTTATTTTTAGTTTGAAGACACCAAATTAGAAAATCTTAAAAAAATGGAAGCAAAATTTATAGCAATCGTAAGTGTGGTAAGCAGCTTTACAAAAATTTAAACAAAATCATGGCACAGTCATAAGCGACAACAAAATATGTGGCAGCACCTACAATTATACCAGAAGAAATCAACCGTCGTTGATTTTTATTAATTTGGATCGGCATCCCAACAATAAAATTATTTATGAATATAAAGTCTATAAGATACACCAATAAAACATTTGGTGCTTTTTCAAATTCAAAACTTGGCAATACTGCCTTTTGTCCGATGCTTCCTCTTTTTCTTGTCGAGTTCGTCTTGCTCTCATTCTGGTATTTATTGACGTCACGGTCAGTTGCTCTCAGCTCGATTGGCGCAATCTTGTATTCTATCATTCTTGCACAAATAATGCGTAGTTTGCGATGTTTAAACGACCGCTCATACCACCGCATAGCCAAAGTCGACATGAAAATGTGCTGTCACACGATGCCGTAACTACGCATATGTAGAAAAAAGTCAAGGTGACAGTTGATAAAAAAAAAAACCGGTTGGACTTAGAGAGGGTAAAGTAAAAGTCATAAAGATCAAATTTTTCTTCACGAACGATACATTTCCAAAATACGGGAATGGGCGCGATACCGACTAATCAGTTTAGTTGCCTTTGGCGATTAACCCATTAAAGAAAGTGTTCCTTTTTCAACTGTAATCAATTATTTATTTCGAGGAATATTCAGGTGAAGGTATTTGTCATTTACTTGGTACTTTCCTATTTTCTTACCAAAAAATTTACTTTGAAATGTAGATGCTAAAGATTATTAGTAAAAAAAGTGTGAGTACGGGTCCGTCAGGTTTTGAAATTAGACGAATGTTTTAGAGAATTTTATGTAGTTTTCGGATATATAATTTGATTTTTGCGCGCGACTTTGCAAATATATGTAATTTTTGATTTTCAGCTTTTTTTTGCATAATTTCGCGAAAAGAATTTTTCGAACTATGGAAAAATCTCATTAAACATTGGGGAAAAAGGGAGTACTTACACCTAAGTCATTTAATAGTATAACCTTTGTTTTCTGAGAGTGGAAAGCAGGAAACAAAAATTAACCAAAATTCCATCACATTTAATGACTGGGCTCACATCTTTTATGAGTTTTGGACGTTATAGCTATCCAATCTTTCCCATCTTTTATATTTAGGTTTTTTCTAATAAAATAAAGACTACAAACTAAATTTCATCGAAATCGGACGAAATTTAATGTTTCCGCCCACAAGAGTAGATGGCGTGGCAATTATTCCATCTTTACAAAAATTCAATATTCTCTATTTCTAAGTAAAACTAGAGTACATTTCAAGTTTCAGGGCGCAGTTNCGATTAACCCATTAAAGAAAGTGTTCCTTTTTCAACTGTAATCAATTATTTATTTCGAGGAATATTCAGGTGAAGGTATTTGTCATTTACTTGGTACTTTCCTATTTTCTTACCAAAAAATTTACTTTGAAATGTAGATGCTAAAGATTATTAGTAAAAAAAGTGTGAGTACGGGTCCGTCAGGTTTTGAAATTAGACGAATGTTTTAGAGAATTTTATGTAGTTTTCGGATATATAATTTGATTTTTGCGCGCGACTTTGCAAATATATGTAATTTTTGATTTTCAGCTTTTTTTTGCATAATTTCGCGAAAAGAATTTTTCGAACTATGGAAAAATCTCATTAAACATTGGGGAAAAAGGGAGTACTTACACCTAAGTCATTTAATAGTATAACCTTTGTTTTCTGAGAGTGGAAAGCAGGAAACAAAAATTAACCAAAATTCCATCACATTTAATGACTGGGCTCACATCTTTTATGAGTTTTGGACGTTATAGCTATCCAATCTTTCCCATCTTTTATATTTAGGTTTTTTCTAATAAAATAAAGACTACAAACTAAATTTCATCGAAATCGGACGAAATTTAATGTTTCCGCCCACAAGAGTAGATGGCGTGGCAATTATTCCATCTTTACAAAAATTCAATATTCTCTATTTCTAAGTAAAACTAGAGTACATTTCAAGTTTCAGGGCGCAGTTTCGGTGCAGCTTTACTATTATTTCCACCTGACTCCATATAGCCGAAACACTGTGCGACGCTTTGATCGAACACAAAACACTCAAACACGACTTCATTTGAGCTTGCGGTGGCGGTAAATTTCGTTACTAAGGGCCGGTTGTTCAGTGTCTGATTAGCACAAATCGGAGGTAGAAGCTCCGGTTAAGCACAACTACTGCTTTATCGATCACATGTTACATGCATGATGTCGAAATCGTCGATAGTGTAGTGGTAGTGATAACCAGACATTGAACAACCGGCCCTAAGTGTTATTGAGTTTGAGTGGTTCAGTTGGTTCGGTTGAAAATCGCAATAATGCATATTAGAACAAGTAAAGGCTATGGCTAAGCTGGAGTGGTGATTTGCTAGGGTAGGGCGCGCGAAACCAAACAACGACGCGGAAATGACCCAGCAGATGGATGTTAAGAGAAAATTGATGCTTTCCTTAGCCGACCTGCAGGAGGCAGGTGGCGAGAAGGACGGACCGGAGCGTACGGAGGATCGGGCGCAGGAAAACGCGGTACAATCGGCAGCGGCACCCGGAGAGGTGGCCGAGATGGGGGCGCGTGGACCGGTGGAGTCAGTCGGGACACTGAAGCCGGAAAACCTCTAGAAGTGGGCGTGCGCTTCGATGGAGAGAAGTCGGGACTTTCGGTTCACGTGTTTTTGGAGAGGGTCGACGAGTTGAGCGAGGCCCGCGGTGTGGCCCCTGCACAACTTTTTCGAGGCGCGATTGACTTGTTTTCGGGTAAGACGCTGTTGTGGTTTAGGTCGGTCAGGCGTTCGTTAGGTAGCTGGGAGGAACTGGTCAGGGAGTTGAAGTTCGAGTTTCTGCCCTATAAAGCTGATGTCAGATAAAACTTTGTCGTTTCGCATGACATTTCTAACTTTGGCAGAAAAGCGTAAAGCGAAAGAGATATGACGCAATCAAAACTTTGACAACACTTGCGCATTGTTTGTTTGCTTCTAAAACCGGCTGTGAATTTTAAACATTTTACTTTTCCAATAAAACCCTCGCAATGTTATTTGACGATATTTTGGAATTTTTACTCATTTTGCTTTTAATGAATGAAGCGTTGGAATGCTTGAAAAAAACATCAAGGCGTAAGTTCTGGGTGTGAAGGCTATATCAAGATCGCGACAGTATAGGCCTATTCGCTCCCAGCTTTGAGGAAATGCACCAACGAGATCCGGAGCAGTTTCAAAAGAGTGTCCGGATGACTCCTGCTGTTTTTGACATGTTGCTTGAGTTATTGAAAGAACGCCTTACAAAAACCTCAAACAGGCCATCGATATCTGCACCTTTCAGACTTTTTTTAACGCTTACGTGAGTGATAGTAACTTGTAATATAGTTAATAAATATGTATCTATATTGAATAAACAGGCATAAGGGCAGAACAGCGACTCCTCACCCCGAAAAAAATGGAATAGTGGGCATGATTCGTCATTTCTTCCTTATTTTAGTGGTATATAACATTCCTTGTGCAAATACTAAAAATACTAGATACTAGATAAATACTAGATACTAAATAGATATATGCATATTAATCGAAAAGTATTCTAATTACCTGTACAACGATGCTAATTTTGTAAAAATCGGTAAAGTATTTTACGAAATATGGTCAATATAAAATTTGGAAATTAACTCCTTCCCTTCCCTCCAGCACTCATAATGTTCATTTGAATGTGAGTTTAATATATTACTTATAGTTACCTGGTACACGGAGATAGTAAGCAAACACTTGCTACAGCATTTAAAATGGCGCGATCGACTGTACCCAGGATTATAAATGAGGTATGTGAAGCGATTTGGCAGGAGTTGGGAAGCATTTATTTGGCGGTCCCAAAAAAGGACGAATGGAAACGCATTGCTGTCGATTTTAATAGTATGTGGAACTTTCCAAATTGTGTTGGTGCGGTGGACGGAAAGCACATAACGATATCGTGTCCACCGAACTCAGGTTCTTTATATTATAACTATAACTGCCCGTCTCCACAGGATAAAGTTTATATCTTGATACATATGTCAGAATATAATTTGCCAATGGAGACCGCTCATTGCTATTCGAGAGCAATATATATCAGAGCTTATATCTTGCCATCTATTGCCGGCTATGTATATTCTCTACACACTGCAGGAAATGTGTCTAACTGTAAGCTAACTTTAAGTTGATTAGGAAGGAGCTAAAAGTCACTTATTATCTGTATATTTTCTTTGACGAAAGCTAACTATATTTCTATGGCGATGGCCGCGAAATAGTCAAGGGTGGTTTACCTCCGCATTAAATGTAGTCAAAGGTGGTTACCTCTGCATTTGATGTAACTAACTTGTAACTAACTACTTTTGGACATAAAGTATCAATAGGAAAAACAAAATATTTGTCTTAATTTTTTTTAATTTTTTCAATTTTTATTTACATTTCATATTTGTTTTCATATTCTGCTGTAGGTGGTCCCATATTCGAACTCCGTCAGACATAACTTCAAAGTGGTAATATGTAATTTCGATCATCCTTTTATTTGTCCTCAACGCGTTTGTTCAAACTCGTTTAAAGAAAACAATCCCCGTCATTACTCTTGCAAACCCGAAAAAAAGTTAACTACAACTGGGTTATTTTTTATCAATTAATATTTTTTTGTGCAGGACAGATCCCTATGTCCTATTTAAATTTAAGGAAATAAAAAATTTTAAAAGTTAAGTTGTTGGGATAATTTATGCCGCTGCAATAATCTTATTAAATAATAATAATAGATTGGCGCTCGCAGGTTTGCCGCTGCCTGCCGAGGGACAACCGCTGTTAAGAAAAAAAACCTTTTTTCTATAATTTTTGCGGTGTTGCTTTGACCAGGGCTTGAACCCAGGCGTTGCGGAGTGGAAGCGCGCACTGCGTACCACCACACTACAGCGACCGATAATATAAATATAAGAAATAATCTTATTAACCGTTATGTTAAATTAAGGAGTTTTACGGTAAAGTTTTTGATGTGTTATTACTTTCTTGTTGCTGTCGTAAAAAAGGATACTACTTTTATTGTATTCTTGTTGTACTTGTAGTTTTGGAAAGAGTTGTCTTCTGCGGAAAAAATTCGTTAGATTACCAGTATTCGACCCTAATTTAACCGTAATAAACGCTTTCGATCGAAAAATATGTTACCTATGTTTTTTCTGATTTACGCTCTTTTTAGAAAAATAGAGGAGATCATATTCTTGTCCAGTGGCCCAAATTATGCAAAAAAAAACTGCTTTGAAAAAAGTAATTTTCATTTCGTAAAATTGTCTTTTTAAACGAGTAGTATTTAGTTCCTTCAAACGTTGTATTTCAATGTATGAACATTAGACTGCATCACCAAAAAATATTGCGGTTTTTCCGCCAGGATTACAAAATCTATTATATTTTAAGGCGTCCAGCAAAATATTCCCGAAAAATATGAAGATTTAAGTGAGCTGGACCGATTTGAAAATACCTCCAAAAATGGAGTATTTTATAAATAAAAATTGTTTCTTAAAGAGCTTTTTGAAAAAAGTCCCCTCAGATGACAAAACAGATTAAAATCAAAATCTTTGAAAATCTTTTCAACGGAATCGTAAGAATGAGATTTTTGATGCTGTTTTTTTCTTTTTTTCAAAGATTGATTTACGAAAAACTTGAATAACTGGCCTAAAACTATTCTGATTTAGACTTATGGGATCTCAGTAGAAAGGTATTTTCACACTGTTTTTATTTCTGTCAAAAAAAAATCATTCGTGTCCCNTTTATAAATAAAAATAGTTTCTTAAAGAGCTTTTTGAAAAAAGTCCCCTCAGATGACAAAACAGATTAAAATCAAAATCTTTGAAAATCTTTTCAACGGAATCGTAAGAATGAGATTTTTGATGCTGTTTTTTTCTTTTTTTCAAAGATTGATTTACGAAAAACTTGAATAACTGGCCTAAAACTATTCTGATTTAGACTTATGGGATCTCAGTAGAAAGGTATTTTCACACTGTTTTTATTTCTGTCAAAAAAAAATCATTCGTGTCCCAATTTTTTTTTTTTCAAATACCAACACATCTTAATTCATCTTTGAATGACGTTCGTTCATCCTACCTTTCTCTTTCGTCCTTTGAATGAGTTTATTAGCAAAGAAATAAAAAGGGTGAGAAAATACCTTTCCACCGACAGCTCTTAAGTCTAAATCAGAAGAGTTTAGTTTCAGTTATTCAGGTTTTGCTTATATCAATCTTTGAAAAAAGTTAAAAAACAGCATCAAAAATCTCATCATTACGATTCCGTTAAATTTTAAAAAAATTTTTTTTTTAATCTTTTTATGCAAATTTTTTACGTTTCAACCGTTTTGTCATTTGAGGGGAGGTTTTCAAAAAGTATCTTTAAGAAACTATTTTTATTCATAAACTCCATTTTTGGAGGTATTTTCAAATCGGTCCTGCTCACTTAAATCTTAATATTTTTCCGAAATACGTCTTTAAATATAATAGATTTTATAGTATCGATCTTTTTTTTGTATGGGGAGTGATGCAGTCTATATTGTACATACATCATGAAAATTTTTTGCAAAATTCCGAACACCGCCGCCGCCGAGTAACGAAAATATCGGCTCGGCGGCGTATACCTCTAATATGTACACAGCCATGTTCAAATTAGAATTGATATGGTAAAGTAATTTGGCTTTGTTTTTAATGGGAATCCTGCATCTGTCGAGCCGAATTCCATTTTGCCAACGCTGTAGTGGCAAGCACAAACAACAGCAAATCAATGATGTAAATATTTATGTATATCTATTTGTTGGGCTTCATGGCAGTTCGGCACATTGTTTTCGCAAAGTTGATAAATTAGCAAGGGCGTTAAAGGCTGAGTTTGGAAGTGGAATTTCATTAATAAATACAAAAAAAAAATATTTAAAATAACAGGATAGTGCTAAGTGTTTAAAAATGCCTAAAGCTAAAACAAATTTGTCAAGAGAAACGAGAGCCGCAAGGACAATGGCCCGTAATCGGAGAAGCGGCGGCGAGAATAGAATCGGAATTACATAGATCTGCGTTTACTTATCGACCTCAAATCAATTATATAGGTGATTTTTACAATAAAGTCTATCTACACATATCAGTTCCGTACCTTTCAGCGTTAGTGAAAAACATAATATCGCTGCCGCAGCGCTGCTTCAGTGTTCGATCCGCAATTTTATTATATACTCTAAAAACTGCATGTAAAACTGCTACTGATAAGTGTTTATTTTCAAACAAAATCTGTGTAAGTATACGCATAAGATGTTCAAGACTGGATTTTTGAACATGTGATGTTTAAAATATACACATGAAATGTTTACAATTGCAAACGTTTTTAACGCAAAAATACATTCCCTACTGAAAATAAAAAATTAAGTACATTTTATGTGAAATTTTCCTCTACGCGAGAAATTTGGTATGTAAAAGTAAACAGGCAGTGTTTAATTTTAGTAACACGGTGTCTTAATTTGCATACATTAGGAGAGGAAACTGGTAACCTCTCTTAAGCTAGGTGTACACGGTAGAGAAAAAACGCAATATTTAAACAAAAATATCGCTAGAGAGGTGTAAACACTCAATAAAGCTCTACAAGAGACTCACCTACAAAGTCTACGTGAGAGTTATTTAGCGAGACCTTTTCGCCGTGTACACAGTCCAACGCAGCAAGATCGAAAACACTATGACAACTCTGCGCTCTATTTCGCAAGCTAAATAGACTTTTTGCTCTACGGAGACGTGTAAAGTTTTGGCAAAGAATTTCATTACAGATTGTTAAATTTTGAGGTGGCTACGACATTAAATCGTATATTCGATAATAGCACACCATTTTAGGTACATTTAGAACGTAGTCAAATAATGTATCGGGAATCATACTCTTATTTTCATTGGAATTTCAATGGCTTTTCCAGTAGCCTCCTTCCTTTGCAAAGGCGCATTCTAATTGGTTAAAACATAAGGGGTATTCACAAATTGAGCAGGTAGTCTGGCACTCTGGTAACAGTCGTTGCTTGAGTTATCTGCTTGCTTGTCAGAGTGCCAGGCCACTTTCCCAACTTGGTGAATAAATACCTACATATAAATATATAGTAGTTTGGCTGAAACTTCTCGGAGAAACTCCTTTCAAGGGAATTTTAAATATTAAAGATTGTTTAATGTGAGTTCAAAAGTACTCATAGGTTACGTTAGGTTAGGTTATCCTGGCTGTCCTCATCCGCGCAGGAAAGGGCACACTTAGGCCTCCATGGGCCCATTGTGATACCATATTTGAGACTCATACGTCCCTCCTCCTACCTCAGAAATTGAACCAATTTGTAGCTCTGATAAAGCGCACAAAATCGTAGATACTGGCCGAGTCCAGTTCAGCCAGACACTCGAAAGAATAGCGAAGGAGCGAGCGTCGACGGGCTCTTGCCAAGGCGGGACAGTGGCACAGGTAGTGCTCCACGCTCTCGATCTCCTCCTCATCGCGGCAGCTACGACAGTAGTCGTTTGGCTGCAGACCCATCCTGGCAGCGTGGGTTCCCATAGGGCAGTGCCCGGTGAGAATTCCGATAACATGGCGGAGTATTGGTCGCTCCAAACGAAAGAGAGGGCGAGATCTACGCTTATCTAACCTAGGCCAGATGTGTCTCGCTATCCTGCACGTGGGCTCTGCGGACCATCTTACATTTGCCCGTTCGATAAAGTTATTCTGCAGCCAAAGTTTACAGGATGATAGCGGAATACCCGCATTACGAGCGGTACTGATCGCAGGCAGTAGGGTTCCTTTCCGAGCCAGCTCGTCCGCAACATAGTTGCCCGGTATGTCCCTATANGACAGTAGTCGTTTGGCTGCAGACCCATCCTGGCAGCGTGGGTTCCCATAGGGCAGTGCCCGGTGAGAATTCCGATAACATGGCGGAGTATTGGTCGCTCCAAACGAAAGAGAGGGCGAGATCTACGCTTATCTAACC
>NW_016164473.1:20340-31374 GCF_001687245.7 Rhagoletis zephyria | reverse complement strand
CAAACCGAATTTTTCATATTACATATCTCTGGAAGTGTTCATGGTAGAGGACTGGAACTTGATATGGAGATATATAAAATCAATTGCGTAGTCATGAAGAAAAATTGGGGTAATTGGAAAAAGTGCGTGGGACCGCCCAAACAAACCGAATTTTTTATACTGCATCTCTCTGGAAGTGTTCTTGGTAGAGTACTGGAACTTGGTATGGAGACATATGAAATCAATCACTTACTCTTGGAGAAAAGTGGGGCTTTCAAACGTACTGAAACTATTGCGTATCTTTGTGTGCATATATAATTATTCTGTACGTGTGTTTGTGAGTGAACCGATTTTAACAAAATTCTTTGTGTTTGAGTTGGTCTCTGGATAGTTATATTTACAGTTTGATCAGCCATCTTACCAATATTACTTATGATTCGATGTTGCTTATGTTCGAAATATGTATTGGTATCGTAAAAGGAAATATTCGTCAAGTGAGGAAAATTGACACGAATGTCCGGTTACATCGACGTGCTCTACCGCCACCGAGTAGGTCGAACTCCCGTGTATTCCGATTTGCCCATTGGACGTCAATTGCCAATATTACTGTGGGTTAAAGCTCAATTCGGAGACACCAGGATCGAGTTGTCCAGGAGTCAATCTCAAATGACCACCGTTAAATCAACAATCAGAACCATTGCGCTCCTTAATAAGACATTTAAGATATTTCGTCTGAAATAAGTCTATGTATATTGAATTTTTGTAGAACAATGATGCTCAACCACCAACTATGTATGATAAACAGTTGCACCATCGAACCGGATCATTGTTGCCGCTAGGGAGTGAAAAAGAAAAAGTTCTTCAAATTTATTTCATTGTGCAATTAACCGTACTCTGAAACGCCAGATCATTGGAGAATTTCAAGAACTTCTTCTCGGACATACACTTTTGCTTGGTTATTTAAGACGGCAATGGAAATATGCCTTCTGACAACCGTCAAACCGTAATATTAGCAGATAAATGAATAACTGGAAATCGTGAACGTCAATTGTTGGACCAACATGTTTCAATGAAAAAACTAATAACTTTGGGCGGAACGAAGTTCGCCGAGTCAGCTAGTATGAATATAAATGTTTGTAATTATCATCCCAATTTTATGATATGTGCAGAAAAAAACGTAATTTTATTTAAAAAATTTATTATATCATAAATTAATTTCGAAAATATATATAACTCGATAAAAAAGTATTTATTATATTGCTTATTTTTACGTAAATGTCACAATGCGAATGCTCTTTTTCGCATAGGGCAATCGTCGCCATACGAATGCTAGTTAGGTGCTGGGCTCCTTGTGAAAAATCTGGTGAAACCGTTGGTTTCCTTCACTTCAAAACTGGTGAAAAACCTGGTAAATTTTGTATGGGCGGTGTGCAGATTTTCACCAGTTTCCCCCTGTACTTGCATAACCGTCGCACTCATTCAGGTACTTCGTAAGGAAAACATATAGCAGCACTCCCCTAATTTTTCTTACGTCAATCGGCGCAGGGTTGCCTTTTCTTTACAGCGAATTCAAAATAACCTTAGAAACTTTAAATACAATTTTTTTTGTTTTTTATTGTGCAACATCTATTTTTCAAAATACATTGTTTACCTAATATACAGCTAATAATCAATATAATGAATAAAAATTATAATTAATATTATTAATAAATGAATTTTTACATACATATGTGGTTGCTTAATTTCTGATTATTAGAATTACTCATTTGCATATAGATGTTTTTAAAAGTTGAAGTTAAGCGATTTTAAAGTATTATAATCAAAAGGAAGGTAATCAATTTACCTTTCTTTTGATATATATTAAGGCCAGCGCAAGTGTATTTGGAGGATGATTCCGTGCGCAGAAGTGGAAAACTTTTGACTGCCATTCACCCGGGAGTGGCCAGAAGCGATTCTTGTGTGTACGGTTCAAAACGCAGCTCACAACGTCCGGATATTTATATCCACGTATCCTCTGGGTAGCAAACAAACACCCGTTTGGGAGCGAGCTAAAGTAAGAAGGCGTAAAACTTCGCGGGCGCTGGGTTTGGCTCCCGCCACGTTAAAACCCCGCCCAATGAAAAAATCTAAAAAGCCTCGGATGAGACCCCCTTTTTCTGATGACGACCACGGCAAACGTATAAAGGACTATGATTTAAGGGTATTCACCTGGAATATCCGGACCCTTAATGGGGAAGGTGCCTCTGCCCGGCTGGTTGATGTCCTATGGAAGACAAAGGCTGACATCACCGCCATCCAAGAAATGCGATGGAGGTGCAAGGAAAAGTAAGCGTGAAGCCTTGCGACGTCTACTAAAGGAGCGCAAATTCGGTGTTGGATTCGTGGTAGGAGCGAGACTCCGTCGCCGAGTACTGGCGTTCACCCCGGTGGGCGAACGTCTAGCCACAATCCTCATCAAAGCTAGATTCTTCACTATATCGCTCATCTGCNCCCGGTGGGCGAACGTCTAGCCACAATCCGCATCAAAGCTAGATTCTTCACTATATCGCTCATCTGCCCATGCCCCGACAGAAGAGAGGGATGAGGCATCCAAGGATCTCTTCATGAGCGCTTGGAACGTAAATATGAGCGCTACCCCCGACACGATGTCAAAATCGTGCTTGGCGATTTTAATCCCAAGGTGGGCAAGGCGCCACTGTCGGAAAATTCAGCCTCCACGACGAAACGTCCGATAACGGACTGAGGCTGATCGACTACGCCGGGCCCGAAACATGGTAATATGTAGTACTAGATACCAGCATAAGAACATCCACCAAGCTGTCTCCAGATCGAAAAATGAGAAACCAAATCGATCATGTTGTGATAGACCGTAGGCACGCTTCAAGATTTTTAGACGTATATACACTCCGAGGGCCAACCATCGACCCGGACCACTATCTTATTGTAGCGAGGATACGCACCCGCCTCTGTGCAGCAAAAAATGTGCGCCCAACAATGCAAGGAAAGCTTAACGTCGAAAAGCTGCAATCACAACAGACGGCCAATTTATTCGCCACTCGACTCACACACCTGCTCTCTGAGAGCACTCTTCAACAATCCGACGTACGCGNCCCGATCATTAAGTACCGCCGCCGAAGAAGTAGTTGGATTTCAGCGAGCCCGAAAGAACAACTGGTACGATGAGGAATGTCAAGAAGCCGCGGAGAAAAAAGATGCCGCCTACAGGGCCACGATGCGATCGGGCGCAACGCGAGCTATGTGGGACCGTAATAGGGAACTGAAGAAGAAAGCGAGACGTATTTGCCGCAATAAGAAGAGAGAGGCCGAAATACGTGTGTGGGAAGAGCTTGGGATGCTGGCCGACAGGAAGAACGCCCGGGTTAGGCGACTTACGAAAGGTTTCAAGACCGATGCGAACTCCTGTAAGAACGACAATGGCGACCTAGTGACCGATGTCCAGAATATACTTAAATTGTGGAGGGAACACTTTTACAACCTACTGAATGGCAGTAGCGCTGAAAGTAGTGAAGAAGACGAACCCGAGTCCCCAGTCGATGATGATGGAGTAGCTGTCCCACCGCCTGACTATGACGAGGTACGAATAGCGATTAGGCGGCTGAAAAACAAGAAAGCTGCTGGAGCTGACGGCCTGCCAGCCGAGCTATTCAAGTGCGGCGGCGAGGAGCTGATGAGCTGCATTCATCAGCTTCGTATGCAGAATATGGTCAGATGAACGCATGCCTGACGACTGTAATTTAAGTGTGCTCTGCCCAATCCACAAGAAAGGTGACCCGGCCATTCGCGCCAACTACCGCGGGATCAGCCTTCTGAGCATAGGTTACAAGGTCTTATCGAGCGTATTGTGTGAAAGAATGAAGCCCACCGTCAATGAACTGATTGGGCCTTATCAGTGTGGATTTAGGCCTGGAAAGTCCACCATAGATCAGGTAGTCACAATACGCCAAATCTTAGAAAAGACCCACGAGAATAGGATCGACACACATCATCTATTTGTCGATTTCAAAGCCGCTTTCAACAGCACGAAGAGAAGTTGTCTTTATGCCGCGATGCCTGAATTTGGTATCCCCGCGAAACTAAGACGGCTGTGTAAAATTATGTTGAGCAAAACCACCAGCTCCATCAGAATAGGGAAGAACATCTCCGAGCCGTTTGCTACCAAACGAGGTTTCAGACAAGGGGACTCCCTTTCGTGTGATTTCTTTAATCTTATGTTGGAGAAGATAATAAGAGCCGCAGAACTGAACCGCTCAGGCACAATACTTTATAAGAGCGTACAATTGCTGGCGTATGCCGACGACATCGATATTATCGGTAAAAACAAGGGCTACGTCTGTTCTGCCTTCTCGGGATTGGATAGAGAAGCAAAGCGAATGGGTCTGGTGGNGGAAGCAAAGCGAATGGGTCTGGTCGTGAACGAGGACAAAACGAAGTATCTCCTATCATCACACAAACAGTCAGAGCATACGCGTCTTAGCGCCCACGTCACTGTTGACAGTTACAAGTTTGAAAAAGTAGACGACTTCGTTTATTTGGGAACCAGCATTAACACCAATAATAATGTCAGCCTTGAAATCCAACGGGGAATCACTCTTGCCAACAAGTGCTACGTTGAGCTGAGTAGGCAATTGAGAAATAAAGTCCTCTCTCGTCGTACAAAGATCACACTCTATAAGTCACTCATCATGCTTGTGCTGGTGTATGGCGCGGAGGCATGGACAATGAAACATCTGATGAGGCGGCTCTTGGAGTTTTCGAGAGAAATATTCTGCGAAAGATTTACGGACCTTTACGCGTTGGTGGTGGCAAATATTACAGACGATTTAACGATGAGCTGTATGAGCTTTACAACGATATAGACATAGTGCAGCGAATAAAAATTCAGCGGCTCCGCTGGCTTGGCACTGTCGTTCGAATGGACAGAAACGCCCCTGCTCTGAAAATATGCAACGCGGGCCGCGATGTTGGTAACAGAGGAAGAGGAAGGCCTCCTCTGCGTTGGAAAGACCAGGTGGAGAAGGTCTTGGCTTCACTTGGCATTTCCAATTGGCGTCAGTTAGCACAGAAGCGAAATGACTGGCGTGCTGTTTTGGACTCGGCTGTTTTGAAATCGCTTAGGCGGTTACAGAGCCAATAAAGAAGAATAAGAAACAAGTGTATTCGCCGCATTTCGTTCAGTAAGTACTATTTGCATTGTACTCTACCTAAAACACATTGCTATTGTGTTTGCTGCTGCCAAAAGGGAGTAGCAAATTTACTCCCTGTATACATGTAGTACTGTAAGTACTTGTGTATTTAATTTCAAATGTGGTTGTTAGCCTAGTAGTTGATATCGTTTGCGGCGCTGGCCAGCGAAATTGAAAGAGTCAAAAGTGTAAAAGCCTAGACAGACGGCAACGTTGATCCAGATTAACGGCGCAATTGATCTGATCAAAATTATGCCTTGACAGACGGCAGTAATGCGGATTAACGAGCCGCGGGTCTTGCTTCCAAAAATTCACTTCCTCCATTAACTCTTCTTGTAACACCAAAAAAATTTGGTCGGATATAAGAAGGCTAATCGGATTTCCATCTTCCTCTTCCATCACGACAATTAATTCACCTCGAGGCAAACTTCTATATCCACGGGATATAGCTGAAGAATATGCTCTCTATTATTCCAATAACTCCTCTGACTCTAGTTTCCCTTCTGAATTTTATTCTACTAAATGTTCAATTATCTCATCCTCGTATCTCCCTTCTAACGCTCTATCTTCCTCTGCCAAGCTATTAGATGCTAATCTTTCTCTACTTGAATTCCCCACAGCTCTATATACTGTTAGAGGCAAAACACCTGGCATAGATAAGATCTCCTATACCATCATAAAATATCTCCCTTCTTTTCTTTTTTCGAAGAGCTCGATCATACCAATTTTGAAGCCAGGTAAACCCTCCTGCGAGGTAGGTAGTTACCGCCCTATTTCCCTCCTACCGTGCCTTGGTAAACTGATGGAGAAGGTTATTGCATCCAGGCTCACCTGGTATGTTCATAAGAATAAGTTTCTCCACCCTAACCAGGTTGCATTTAAGAGGGGGCAGGGCACTATTGACGCTCTTTTGCATTTAGATAATTTTGTTTCGGAAGCATTGTCTTCCAGAAATCACATATCGTTACTCTCGATAGATTTTTTAAAAGCTTTTGACCGTATTGGCATCCATGTGGTATTAAGACGGCTTATTGAATGGAAAGTTGGCCCTCGTATATACAATTTTATAAAATCTTTTCTTTCGAATCGTAAAATTAGCGTTCTCATTTCTAACATTCTCTCTTCTACCTTTCCTCTTGATAAATAATGGAACACCACAAGGTTCCCCTCTTTCTGTTATTATTTTTATTATTGCATTTGATGAAATTAGTGTCATCATTAACAAATTTCCTAATGTCTTATTTACGCTGATGATTTGCTACTATTTTCTAAAACTTCTAATCTATCTTCGGTTATGGTATATTTTACTGAAATTCTATTTCTCATATACAATTGGTCACGTTATGCGCCTCAATCTCATCCTCTAAATCCAAATGGATACATATTTGTAAGAAACGAAATTGTACTATTCCTTTACTGTCTTTTAATAATATAAATATACCTTGTACAAATAGACTTAAGTTTCTCGGAATTGTATTAGACTCTAAGTACTCATTCAAAGATCATTGTAAACATACAAGAGATATACTATTTTCTAGCTTAAGTATTATTAAGTATCTTTTGTGCAAGCGCTCACTTATCGGCCCGGCTCTGCTGTTGAAGGTCACCTCCGCTCTCATCTTGTCGACTATCAGCTATGGACTAGAAATATATGGGCATCATGGCAAACATAATCTCAAGATGCAAGCAGCTCCGTACCATACTGCTGTTCGCCGCTCTCTTCGCGCCTTCCCTACACCTCCAATAAAGAATATGTTAACTGAAGCTGGGCTGCCTTCATTAAACGAGATAATGGTAGATTCCATCTATAAGCTCTACCCAAAATTCGTCACTGGCTCCAACTCTCTGCTTCTGAAAGACTTTAATAGAGCTGCCTCACGGAAGCGGTTGCCTAAGGTTCAATCCACCATTTATAAATGTGCAATGTATGCAAGAGACAACCAGTTACCGCTAACAAAGCCTATACCTCGGGGTACTCATCACCCGCCATTGATAATTAAAGAATGATCATTCGTCAGCGATCTTGTTACCCTTCCTAAATTCAGCACAACTAGCTCTGAGTACATAGCCCGATTCTCTGAAGATACAAATCAGTTCAAATCGAGTGGCTGGCAGTTCATTTTTACTGATGGATCTAAATCTTCTACACCTCTTTCGCTGCTGTGAAAGAAAATAATATACCTATATCGTACGGTCTTCTGCTACCCTTCTATTCTGTTTTCACAGCTGAAGCTACTGCCATTCTTCACGCTTTTAACTTTTCTAAGCAAAGTAAAGGAAAATTTGTAATTTGCACAGATAGTTTATCTTGCTTTAAAGCCATACAAAACTTCAGCAATACTAATTACATTGTCTGTGCTTTAAGAGACGTCTTTATCGCCTCCCCCCACAAACTGAGAATTATGTGGGTTCCGGGTCATTCGGGCATCAAAGGCAATTCGTTGGCGGACACAAGTGCCAAAGAAATGTGCAACACCTCTACAATGACCTCCTCTCTCTTCATCAAGAGCGACATAAACCGGCTTATAGCTCAACAAAGAAGTGCCAAGTTAGCAGCTGACTGGATGAATTATACCCTTCATTACTCCCGCATTAACATTAATCGGTATAAACCAACTTATTCGACGTCCGTTCCCGCAAACTACATCACTCCCTATATACGATTACGTATTGGCCACACCATTATTACAAACAGTCATCTACTGAATGGTACCAGTCNTTAGCAGCTGACTGGATGAATTATACCCTTCATTACTCCCGCATTAACATTAATCGGTATAAACCAACTTATTCGACGTCCGTTCCCGCAAACTACATCACTCCCTATATACGATTACGTATTGGCCACACCATTATTACAAACAGTCATCTACTGAACGGTACCAGTCTTAACCATTGCCCTTTTTGTGATTCCACCGTTAGCGTTCTACACATTGTAGCTTTTTGTCCTGTTCTGGCAAATCAAAGACATTGCATTTTTGGAAATGATGATCCATTTGGATTACTAATGAACCCTTCTACTAACAACGTATGCAAAATTTATAATTTTCTCAAGGATACTGATCTTCTCCGGCACATTTAAGACAAAGCCTTTTAACCAGCCAGCCGAAAGCCTCTGCTGCTAGCGCTGCTTTTTCATAGGTTGTATAATGATTGTTATTATTATATAAGCTTTCTTAAATAAAATAAATTAAAATAAATCTTAGGGAATTGATTAGAGAGGCACAGAGTGCACCGGAGGAACTGATTCCACAATAAATAAAACCAGGGACGTGAACCGGCTCTTTTCTATTAATTAACTGAACCATTAACCGAACCGAAAAATGTTTGATCCGAAACGAAAATCGAACCAATTTTTATAAAGATTGAAAGGTTCGTTTCAACCAATTTCAACAGATAAATGTACCCACTTTTTTCTTTTTGGTAAACATGGTAATACCCACCATGTTTGTTTACCATGTGACCATGGGCGCGTTTATAAGACGTGGCTGTTGCCCAACCGTTGACCGTTTGTCTTAGAAACGCACAGCTCAGTAGTTCCGCTCAGCNCATGGGCGCGTTTATAAGACGTAGCTGTTGCCCAACCGTTGACCGTTTGTCTTAGAAACGCACAGCTCAGTAGTTCCGCTCAGCTCAACAGTTGGCAACTGTCCGCCATTTTTTCCAGCGGAAAATGTTTACGCTACCTGAACTCAACGTGTTGGCTTTAGCCTTAACAGCTGATCGTACGTAGACTCACGCCGCTTATATTAAATTTAACGCCGCTTCGTTAGGTGGCAGCTGCAAACAAATTTATTATATTTTATATTACTAATGTGATAAAATANTTTAGCCTTAACAGCTGATCGTACGTAGACTTACGCCGCTTATATTAAATTTAACGCCGCTTCGTTAGGTGGCAGCTGCAAACAAATTTATTATATTTTATATTACTAATGTGATAAAATAACTAGAATATTTTATAATAATACTATGTTTCTAAATACATGTTTTTAAGATGTTTGCTATATAATTTTACACTGTTTAATTCATTGTAACATTGAACGATTGTTTCAACACGGCGGCAGCTCAGCGTTGAATTCTAAATACTATCGGCGCAGCTATCACTATTTGTTGCAATTTCATTTGTATACATTTATCAGTTGTTCATTTGGCAGCATATTCATCATAGCAGATGAGCTAAACAGATACGTCTTATGAACGCGCCCAATATCAAATGTAAAGGCAACCGATCTCATTTGACAGGCATTTGACCCTTAACCTTGCGCGTTGTTGCACTTGACACTTGAAACTTGCGCGTAATTTTTTTGTTTTTCGAACCGTTGAACCGAACCGAAACCCCGGTTGAAAGACCAAAAAAAACGTGCAAAAACGGTTCGAACCGCTCAACCAAACCGACCAAATTTTTCATCCGGTCCACGTCCGTGAATAAAACCGATTGGGATTTTATATAATTCAAATAGTTCAGAACAATGCGTTTATTAAAGGCGTTTAACGTGTTGATGCAATACAATGACAATTTAGCCCGAGTGGCTTATGAAAAACCGAATTTATACAAAAAAAGGTGCGATGCGGCCGCGGCGATCGTTATAAAGCAAGTGAAAAGGAAATTTTTATTGCAGACGCAGATCACCCCATGGCCCGCTTACAACAGTAATTAATTACAAAGCATTTTTCAAATGTAAATTGACATTAGCAAAAATGATGTTGCCGGCCGCACGCATTTTACAAAAGAGAAAAAATTTAATCAAATCAAATTCGATTACGTTGGTGTCCATGTCCTCGACACCAGTTATTCAAGTTTTTCGTAAATCAATCCTTGAAAAAAGTTAAAAAAAAAACCGCATTAAAAATCTCGTTGTTACGATTCCGTTGAAAAGGTTTTTAAATATTTTTATGCAGATTTTTGAGCTTAATCTGTTTTGTCATCTGAGGGGACATTTTCAAAAAGTTCTTTAAAAAACTATTTTGATACGTAAAAAGCTGCATTTTTGGAGGTATTTTGAAATCGGTCCAGCTCACTTAAATCTTAATATTTTTCCGAAATATTTCGGTGGGCCTTTTAAAATATAATAAATTTTGTAATCCTGTCGGAAAAACCGCAACATTTTTTGGTGATGCAGTCTAATGTACATACATTATTAGCTCGGGATGTAACTATGTATGTAATATTGATGCGCCTAAAAGATGCAGCGATTTCTATTCTCAAGATACATACCTGATGACAGCACGAATGGCTGTTTTTTATGGCACTCGGAGGTTTGCCATTGCCTGCCGAGGGCCTGCAGAAAAAGAAAAAAACTATTTTCTATATTTTTTGCGATGTTCCTTTGACCAGGGTTTGAACCCAGGTGCTGCGGAGTGGAAGCGCGCACTGCTTACCACTACACCACAGCCGCCGAAAAATATATTATAAATAGCTGTGTCAAATTTCAGGACGTTAGCATAAGCAGTTCCAGCGATAAGCGATATGCGAATTTCAGTTCTTATGGGAGGTGCCACGCCCCCTTTTCCAAAATCTACCACTTTTTGCCGTAAACACTGTATTTGTAATATAAATTGCTACGTAAAATTACAGAACGTTAACATAAGCATGCTGTGGTCTAATGGTAAGCAGTGCGCGCTTCCACTTCGCAGCACTTAAGTTCAAGCCCTGGTCAAAGCAACATCGCAAAAGAATATAGAAAAAAGGTTTTTTCTTAACAGCGGTCGCTCCTCGGCAGGCAATGACAAACCTCCGAGTGTATTTGTGCCACGAAAAACAGCTTCTCATAAAAATGCAATCGCCGTTCGGAGTCGGCGTAAAACTGTAGGTCCCTCCACTTTGTGTGACAACATCAAGGCGCACGCC
>NW_016164473.1:12511-17905 GCF_001687245.7 Rhagoletis zephyria | reverse complement strand
CTGCGGAGTGGAAGCGCGCACTGCTTACCACTACACCACAGCCGCCGAAAAATATATTATAAATAGCTGTGTCAAATTTCAGGACGTTAGCATAAGCAGTTCCAGCGATAAGCGATATGCGAATTTCAGTTCTTATGGGAGGTGCCACGCCCCCTTTTCCAAAATCTACCACTTTTTGCCGTAAACACTGTATTTGTAATATAAATTGCTACGTAAAATTACAGAACGTTAACATAAGCATGCTGTGGTCTAATGGTAAGCAGTGCGCGCTTCCACTTCGCAGCACTTAAGTTCAAGCCCTGGTCAAAGCAACATCGCAAAAGAATATAGAAAAAAGGTTTTTTCTTAACAGCGGTCGCTCCTCGGCAGGCAATGACAAACCTCCGAGTGTATTTGTGCCACGAAAAACAGCTTCTCATAAAAATGCAATCGCCGTTCGGAGTCGGCGTAAAACTGTAGGTCCCTCCACTTTGTGTGACAACATCAAGGCGCACGCCACAAATCGGAGGAGAATCTCGGCCAAGCACTTACATATGTGTAAGCGCCAATCTATTACACTGTACGGCAAAATCAACTTTTTTCTGGGTATTGGACCAAACCATTTTTTTTAAGAGATTGAGTCATAGGTAAAAAAGAGATTTTTAAGTTTTTCGAAGTACGCCTCCAAAATCGAGATATGGGCCTTCGAAGTTCGAAATAGGACCTTTGGTACAAAATTATATTTAGTTATTGCATGTAAATAACTAAAAACCTAAAAATATAGGCGTAGTCCTCCTTTTGCTCTTATTTAAATGGTATATATTTATCTTTTTTTGTGCAAACTTATATTACAGGTGCTATAAGGGGTCAAAGTTCAGGTCTTCGAAAAATTTAATTCCTTATATTGCAAACAATTTTGAACTAATTTTTTTATCTTGTTGTAAAGGTATTTAAACCGCCTTTTTCCGATATGCATATTTGTATACTTCGTATATAAAATTTTTTAGAAAAAACTTATTTATGTGAAAAAATACCTTTTATTATAAAAACAAACATATTTTAAACAAAAAAATTACTAATAGTTTTTTAAAAAATTGGTATCATTGTAAAGACAATTAAATCCCCTTTCTTCCAAAATGCATATTTGTATACTTCGTATATGAAGATTTGAGAAAAAAACACATTTAAAAGAACAAATACCTTTCTTTAAAAAAAAGTTAAATAAAAACAATTACTAACCGAGTTTTAAAAGGTTGTTATCGTTGTAAAGGCGATTAAACCCCCTTCTTTTGGTATGCATATTTGTATACTTCGTATATAAGAATAAAAAAAAACACATTTAAAGGAAAAAAACATTTTTTTTATAAAAAAATACTAGCTGATTTTAAAAAAATTGGTATCGCTGTAAAGGCGAAAATTACCAACCGATTGTTAAACAATGGTACCGTTGTAAAGGCGATTAAATTTCTTTCTTCTGATATGCAATTTGTATACTTCGTATAAAAAAATTTGAAGAAAACACTTAAAAGCAAAAAACACCAGTTTTTTCTTATTAAAAATATTTTAAACAAAAAAAATTACTAATTAGTAATACAATTGAATACCTTATTTAAATTAAATAGAAAATTACCTTTAATTTTTATATTTCACCTGTTATGTGAAAAATCAAAAACCATGGTGCTTTTATTTTTAATATTACCACGATTGTTTATTAGGAAAAATTTAAAAGCAAAAAAGTCTAAGCGGTAGAAGTTATAGCAGCTATTTCGGAGATCACCACATCTCCTCAGCAGACTTCTTTTTTTCTAGACTTCAGCAGGGATCGAACCTGCGTAATCGATGTGCAAAGTCAGAAGCGTTAACCACTGAACAGACAAATTTTTTTTCCTACCAAAATTTCCTACCATAACCAACCAAAACCTACTAAACATTTTTTTGAATTTTAATATTTTTTTTTGCAATGTCAAATTTATGAAAACACAGCTAACATAACACTTAGTAAAACTAAAACACAGCTAGTAAAATAAAAACAAATTAACTGCGTATAACGATTCATTTTACTGTACAGACTTGCCCAAATTTATGTCTCTTTACCAGGGACGTGAACGGGAGGAAAAATTTGGTTTGTTCGGTTCGAACCGTTTTTGTACTTTTGTACTGGTTCGTCAAAGCGGTTTTTTTACCTTTGAACCGGGGTTTCAGTTCGGTTCAACGGTTCGAAAAACAAAAAAATAACGCGCAAGTTTAAGTGTCAAGTGTCAAGGGCAACAACGTGCATGGTTAACGGTCAAGTGTCTGTCAAATGAGATGGGTTGCCTTTACATTTGATATTGTCACATGGTAACATATTTACCAAAAAGAAAAAAAGTGGGTACATTTATCTATTTAAAATTGGTGAAAACGAACCTTTAAACCTTTACCAAAAGTGGTTCGGTTTTCGGTTCAGATCAAACATTTGTGGTAAATTTGGGTTCGGTAAATGGTTCAGTTAATTAATAGAAAAAAGCGGTTTTACGGTTCAAAACCGGTTCACGTCCCTGCTCTTTACACATACATACATATCATCACTAGATACGAATAAAGACGCGAGCTCAAAAGTTGACAGCGCAAAAAGACGCGTAAAAAAATGTCGGCGAAGAAAGACTCTTAACTTATATGTATACGTCGTATATAAGAATAAAAAAACACATTTAAAGGAAAAAATACATTTTTTTTATAAAAAAATACTAGTTGATTTTTAAACAGTTGGTATCGCTGTAAATGCGATTAGTCCCCTTTCTTCTGAAATGCATATTTGTATACTTCGTATATAAAAACCACATTTAAAGGAAAAAATAACTTTTTTCTATGAAAAAAATATTTTAAACAAGAAAATCACCAACCGATTTTTAAACAATTGGTACCGTTGTAAAGGCGATTAAATTTCTTTCTTCTGGTATGCATATTTGTATGTTTCGTATACAAAAATTTGAAGAAAACACTCAAAAGGAAAAAGTACCAGTTTTTTCTTATAAAAAATATTTTAAACAAAAAAAGATTACTAATTGGTAATACAATTGAATACCTTATTTAAATAAAACAGAAAATTACCTTTAATTTTTATATATAACCTGTTATGTATAAAATCAGAAACGATGGTGCTTTTATTTTTAATAGTTTTATTGAGCTTTGTACCACGATTGTTTATTAGGAAAAATTTAAAAGCAACAAAGTCTAAGCGGTAGAGGTTATAGCAGCTATTTCGGAGATCACCACATCTCCTCATCAGACTTATTTTTTTCTAGACTTCAGCAGGTTGTTGTTGTCAGTTCTATACATCCATTTGCTTATTTGCGCTTTATTGTATAGTTTCAGGCAGGCTCTTCCTAAACTATGTATTTGTCAATGTTATTGTGGCTTAATAACATTTCATTCTTAATATTTTTATAGAGCTTTGTACCTACCATTGTTTATTAGGGAAAACTGAGAAGCAACAAGTCTAAGCGGTAGAAGTTATAGCAGATATTTCGGAGATCACCACATCTCCTCATCAGACTTATTTTTTTCTAGACTTCAGCAGGTTGTTGTTGTCAGTTCTATACATCCATTTGCTTATTTGCGCTTTATTGTATAGTTTCAGGCAGGCTCTTCCTAAACTATGTATTTGTCAATGTTATTGTGGCTTAATAACATTTCATTCTTAATATTTTTATAGAGCTTTGTACCTACCATTGTTTATTAGGGAAAACTGAGAAGCAACAAGTCTAAGCGGTAGAAGTTATAGCAGATATTTCGGAGATCACCACATCTCCTCATCAGACTTATTTTTTTCTATACTTCAGCAGGGATCGAACCCGCGTAATCGATGTGCAAAGTCAGAAGCGTTAACCACTGAGCTATGTAAATCCCGTAAACTCTTGTTGCTAATTCATTTTCCTTATTCAACCAACTACTATCAAGTGCAGCTGATTTGCCGCTATTTAAACTCGACAGCGTGGTTGTTGTTGTCAATTCTATACATCCATTTGCTTATTTGCTTTTTTGTATAGTTTCAGGCAGGCTCTTCCTAAACTATGTATTTGTCAATGTTATTGTGGCTTAATAACATTTCATTCTTAATATTTTTATAGAGCTTTGTACCTACCATTGTTTATTAGGGAAAACTGAGAAGCAACAAGTCTAAGCGGTAGAAGTTATAGCAGATATTTCGGAGATCACCACATCTCCTCATCAGACTTATTTTTTTCTATACTTCAGCAGGGATCGAACCCGCGTAATCGATGTGCAAAGTCAGAAGCGTTAACCACTGAGCTATGTAAACCCCGTTAACTCTTGTTGCTAATTCCATTTTCCTTATTCAACCAACTACTATCAAGTGCAGCTGATTTGCCGCTATTTAAACTTGACAGCGTGGTTGTTGTTGTCAATTCTATACATCCATTTACTTATTTGCTTTATTGTATAGTTTCAGGCACGCTCTTCCTAAACTATGAATTTGTCATTGTTATTGTGGCATATTAACTTTTTATTTGTAATATTTTTATTGAGCTTTGTACCACGATTGTTTATTACGAAAAATTGAAAAGCAACAACGTCTAAGCGGTAGAAGTTATAGCAGCTATTTCGGAGATCACTACATCTCATCATCAAACTTATTTTTTCTTAGACTTCAGCAGAGATGGAACCTGCGTAATCGATGGGCAAAGTCAGAAGCGTTAAACACTGAGCTATGTACACCCCACACCCTTGTTATTGTTTTTATATTTTTATATGCCTTAGATTTCTGTTACATGCACTTTTGCTTTATTTTTAACAGGGCTGTTGGTGAACAAGAACGAATTAATGCTTAAAACAAGAATAATTTTTTGTTTTATTTAAATGTGGTATTTAATTGTATTCTTAATTGGTAATTTTTCTATTATTTTTTTTTATAAGAAGAAATAGGTATTTTTTCTTTTAAGTGTTTTTCGCAAATTCTTATATACGAAGTATACAAATATGCATATTAGACGAAAGGGGGTTTAATCGCCTTAACAACGATGCCAATTTTTTTAATTGGTGAGTAGGTTAGGTTAGGTTGGGCGGCAGTCCAGAAGTAGGACACACTTAGACTCAGGGTCCTTTGTGATACCGCATGAGGGGTTTTTAATTATCCCCATCCCCTGTAAACCACTTGGTGCTTAGCAAGAATGTGCAAAGACTTCTGACGTTCACCTCTTTGAGGTCATCGAGATCGTCGAAGAAGTAGCTCCCGAGAGCTTTTTCTCTCCGTTTTGATAGAGCGGGCCAATGACAGAGAAGATTTGGGATGGTTTCCTCTTCGTCTATATCCATGCAGCTTCTGCAGTAGTCGTTCCAGGGTGCGCCCAGTCTAGCTGCGTGTAATCCGATCAGACAATGTCCGGTGAGAACTCCAGTCACTATACGAATGTTCTG
>NW_016164473.1:9328-10258 GCF_001687245.7 Rhagoletis zephyria | reverse complement strand
ATTTTGCTGTGTGATCCCACCATCAAGGGCATTCCGATCGATCACAGCACGGACAAGCGATTCCCTTGCCGCATCGGCAAAGGATTTTTTAGGCTCCTTATATGCAGCCATCTGGGTGTTAGAAGGCCTTTTTCTCTTCCTCCGAGCGCTTCCGCTTTTGGAGGTCTGCTTTCGCTTTCTCTCGGTGAATCTCCAGGAAAGATTCTGCCCAAGCTTTCGAGCTGATTTCCTCTACTGTCAAGTCCTCCTGCTTGACATCTTTCAGCCTATCGATGATACGCAGAGCTGATCTTCTGGTGCGATAGTTTCTCTCAGAGGTTCCTATCGCCTTGGAAGGGGGTTTCGGCGTACAGCCTAAAGGATTGACGTTGGGATTCACTGACTTGGTCATGTGAGCCGACTCCGCAAACGTCGAAGCCGATGTTCCTTTTTTAGGAGGAACCTCAGCTGGGGAGGGGACAGCACAACTGGCTTGTCTTTGGACATGGCCAGCAGAGCTTCCCGAAGGAAGACTGGCAAGGTTTGCCATAGCGTCGAGTCCGCCACTTGAGGTGGAGAGGGTGCCATCCTTGACTTGTCTTGAGACAGTGTCCGAGATGACAGCCTGTCCACCTCCAGCGGCTATCGAGGCATCACCACCATCCCGCCTGAGGTGCAGGCTTGCCCCGGTTGGGACAGGGTGGAGCTAGACCCTGGCTTTGCCACAGGCTTGGCTTCAAAGGGATATTTTGTCAAAGATTGACAGGACCGGCCCGATGGGCCAGGTCGGTTTTTTTTAAGAAGACCTCGTTTATCCGAGGCGGGGTTTTTGTTGTTCATTAATCATTCATCATAATCGTCTGCGTTGCTCGACAAGGCAAGCGCGGCAGACCCGAAAATTTGGATGGGGAGAGGGGGAACGTCGACTACGGCAGTCCCCTCTGCCGTAGT
>NW_016164473.1:0-9316 GCF_001687245.7 Rhagoletis zephyria | reverse complement strand
GTTTTTTTTAAGAAGACCTCGTTTATCCGAGGCGGGGTTTTTGTTGTTCATATCATTTATCATAATCGTCTGCGTTGCTCGACAAGGAAAGCGCGGCAGACCCGAAAATTTGGATGGGGAGAGGGGGAACGTCGACTACGGCAGTCCCCTCTGCCGTAGTAAGGCCATTCTACCTCCTGAGGCCACCCGGTATCAGGAGAACACCGTACGAATACAGCCGGATACCCCTGGCTGCAAACCATCCAATAGGCACGGTTGCGCGTGACACCCTCGATTAGGGGGGAAAGGGATGGTGGTTAGGGCGGGAATTGGGTGTTTGTGGGATAGGAGGAGGGATCGTAGCGTCGGTGCGGTGATCTTGACATGGCGCAAGGGGAGGCCGCTCCCCCCGTTCAGACCTTGCGGGTACACAGGACGAGTGGCCATCCAGGCAGTCATATCAAGCTTCCCTCTTAGTTCATGATCATCTAAATCCCCAGAACGGAGGTTTAGATTTTCATTTAAGCCCCATCCCCACGGCAAGGAGACCAACGTGATGAGGAATTGGTGAGTAATTTTTCTGTTTAAAACATTTTTTGCTAAAAAAAAGTGTTTTTTCTCAAATTTGTATTCACGAAGTATCAAATATGCATATAAGAAAGAGGGTTCAACTTTACAACGATACCAATGTTTTAAAAATCGGTTAGTAATTTTTTTGTTTAAAATATTTTTTGCTAAAAAAAGTGTTTTTTCTCAAATTTGTATTCACGAAGTATCAAATATGCATATAAGAAAGAGGGTTCAACTTTACAACGATACCAATGTTTTAAAAATCGGTTAGTAATTTTTTTGTTTAAAATATTTTGTTATACAAAAAAGGCATTTTTTCATTTAAATATGTTTTCTCTCAAATTTTTATATACGAAGTACACAAATATGCATATCACAAGAAAGGGGGTTAAATCATCTTTACAACGATAAGAATTCTGTTCAAAATTTTCTGAAATATTAAGTTTTTTAATTTTTCGAAGATCTGAATCTTGAACCGTTATAGCACCTGTTCGAACTCCCATATCTCGATTTCGGAGGATAACTTCGAAAAACGGAGAAATTGCTTTTTTTTACTTATGACTCAATCTCTTAAAAAAAGTTGGTTTGGTCCAANTTTTCTGAAATATTAAGTTTTTTAATTTTTCGAAGATCTGAATCTTGAACCGTTATAGCACCTGTAATATCAGCTTTCACAAAAAAAAATGTATATACCATATAAATAAGAGCAAAAGTTTTTTTGCTTTTTCCATGCAATAATTAAAAATAATTTTTTACTTAAGGTCCACTTTCGAACTCCCATATCTCGATTTCGGAGGATAACTTCGAAAAACGGAGAAATTGCTTTTTTTACTTATGACTCAATCTCTTAAAAAAAGTTGGTTTGGTCCAATACCCAGCCGAGTGCTGTACAGTGTTATTATTATTATTAACGTAAGCACTTCCAGATCTATGCGATTTGAAAATTTCGGTTTATAATGGGGGGAGGTGCCACTGCCCGTTTTCCAATATCTATAATTTTTTGCCATAAGTTATTGGCAGCATAAATAGCTGTGCCAAAATTCAGGACGTTAGCATAAGCAGTTCCAGAGATAAGCGATATGAGAATTTCAGTTTGTATGTGCGGTGCCACACCCCCTTTCCCATTATCCACCACTTTTCGCCATAATTACGGTATTGACAACATATGGTTCTGTGAGAAATTTCAGGACGTTAGCGTAGGCGGTTCCTGAGATAAGCGATATGAGAATTTCAGTTTGTATGGGCGGTGCCACGCCCGCTTTTCCTAAATCTACCACTTTTCGCCGTAAGTACGGTATTGACAACATATGTTGCTGTGTCAAGTTTGAGGACGTTAGCGTAGGCGGTTCAAGAGATAAGCGATATGAGAATTTCAGTTTTTATGGGCGTTGCCACACCCCCTTTTCCATTATCTACCACGTTTCGCCATAAGTACGTTATTAATATCATAAACAGCTGAGTCAAATTTCAGGACATTAGCATAAGCAGTTCCAGAGATGTGTGGTGTGAGAATTTCTGTTCCCTTATCCATTATCTATCACTTTACGCCATAGTTACGTTATTGATATCATAAATAGCTGTGTCCAATTTCAGGACGTTAGCATAAGTGGTTCCAGAGGTAAGCGATATGAGAATTTCAGTTTTTATGGGAAGTGTCACGCCCACTTTAACAGTACCTATCATTTTTCACCGTAAGTAGGGTATTTACAATCTATGCATCTGTGCTAAGTTTCAGTTCCCGAGCATTATTGGTTTTAGAGACATAGTGGTTTTCACATTTTAGTCTATACATATGTATGTAACTGGTGAACAAAATTTGTAGTTCCGTACTAGATCTTTATCGCCAAAAACGAAACAGTGCGATAGTAACTAGATCGGCACCAGTTCAAAAGCAGCGATATGTGGTACTTTTAAAAAACAAGTTTATAAATCTATATCTAATATGACGAATTTAGAACTGGTTCAAGACTATAGAAAAAGTGATGCCGCACGAACTAGACCTCATCTGGCGAATTTTGAACTAGTTCGAAACTACTGAAAAAGGGATGCAGCGGGGGGCTTGTTTACTTTAAATAGATTTTTGCTTGGCGGGTTTTTCGTTCAAATACGCTTTCAGCCTGCACGTCGCAGATGCTTTTTTATAGTTTGGTAATACAAAACTAAAATTTGTGTTAACATCTTAACATTTTGGGACGGTCTGGAATATAACCAATAACAGTCAGCACCTCTGCAAATTCAACTACAGCCAAAGGTATGTAAACGTGTTTTTAAATGCAAAATTTAATTTACATTCATTCAAACAAATTTGATTTCAGATTGAAAATACATTTCTCCGCAAATAATTAAAAATTGCTACCATTGTAACCCAAAAAGAAAACATCTTGTTACTTTTTCAATTACAACTGGTTCGGAACTATAGAAAATGGGNGGTCTGGAATATAACCAACAACAGTCAGCACCTCTGCAAATTCAACTACAGCCAAAGGTATGTAAACGTGTTTTTAAATGCAAAATTTAATTTACATTCATTCAAACAAATTTGATTTCAGATTGAAAATACATTTCTCCGCAAATAATTAAAAATTGCTACCATTGTAACCCAAAAAGAAAACATCTTGTTACTTTTTCAATTACAACTGGTTCGGAACTATAGAAAATGGGGTGCAAAGCGAACTAGATCCCATATGTCGAATTTAGGACCGGTTCTGAACTATAGAAAAAGGTAATGCAGCGGGGGACAATTTCCAATTCCTATGACATCGCCGTGTTAAATTCGCCAGTTGTTGTGTGCATGCAAAAGAGATTTATCGCGAACTATTAGAGGTTCTAAATGTACAGGAAGCGCACCAGTTCAAAACTAGAGATTTTCCCATAGGAAAGTTATATCCTTTAAATCGGTGTATGTTTGATTGGAATCGAACGAACGGTGCTTTCAAAAAAGGGATTGCAAAATTTTTTNCTATTAGAGGTTCTAAATGTACAGGAAGCGCACCAGTTCAAAACTAGAGATTTTCCCATAGGAAAGTTATATCCTTTAAATCGGTGTATGTTTCATTGGAATCGAACGAACGGTGCTTTCAAAAAAGGGATTGCAAAATTTTTTTGTGGCGTATTTATATATAGATAAAAAGTAACGTGTATTGCATCGGAGCCGAAAATTTCGGATGTATCCTCCTGAGAAATAAATTGAGAAAAGAGAACTGTTAAATTGCAATCACATTTATCGCACAGAGGTGAGATACTTGTGTATTACTTTCTTATAGTTGCTCCTATTCAACGCAGCTTTGACAGTACCAGGAATGGCCTCACAGCATTAACAAACATTGCAAGTTGATAAAAGCGTTGTAAAAATAGCCGAGATGAGGGCAAATAGGAAAATTTAGGGATAATCAGATTTTGATGCCTACAAGACTTAAGTAATTCTAACTTCTCGTGAAGATATTTCGGTGTTTTGAGTTATATGAGCTTATGAATATATATACAGTTTCTGGCCGAAAGTTATTCAAAAATACTGCATCCAAGAATTTTGTTTTTCCAGAAAGAGATGTGGTCATATTTTTTGAGGCCATAAACGTAACACGTAACATTATTGAACGCAACATCAATTTTGTGATATGAAGTAGAATCAAGTCAACTATACACAAGCTCAGAGTACCTAATGTGTGGTACAATGAGTTGAATTTCTAGCTTTCTTCTAGTCTCTAAAGTCGTGAACGAAGCTGACATTCTCAATCTACGTAAAACAAAATACACATTACTAACAACTTTATTAACATGGTCAGAGCAGCTTAACATAGAGTTAACAACGAAGCCTAAGTTTCTAACTTTGTCAGTAAACGTAAGGACACTATTACCAACAAACATTTTTGGAATATCCTCAACATGTACAACATTGTTACTAATGGGTAACACATATGACTTCTTAGCATTTACGCAAAGACAATTATCACGGGACCATAGCGATATTGCAGACAAGTCACTATTTATTTTATAACACAAATCCTCAACAAGACCGACACGGTAAGACAAATACAATTCAATGTCGTCAGCATAGGCATGGACATAAACATACTGACAAACAGAAAATACATCATTGACAAAAAGACTAAACAAAAGAGGACCAAGCACGGAGCCTTGCGGCACACCGGAGGCAACAATACAAGATTTTGATGTCGCAGATTTGCACATCACCTTTTGATTTCTTCCCTCAAGGTAGCTGGCCATAAGTTTAACAGAGCCTTCGGAGAATCCAAAATAATATTTAAGCTTTGTACAAAGCAGTTCATGATNTCATAAGTTTAACAGAGCTTTCGGAGAATCCAAAATAATATTTAAGCTTTGTACAAAGCAGTTCATGATTTACTAAATCAAACGCCTTAGTAAAATCAAGAAAGCAGAGAAGAGTTAGGTCCACAGTATATACAGCAATAAACCTTTTTGAGTACTCCTCGGGGGTAAAATGTGATCAGGGTAGATAATGAGAAGGAGCATGAATTTGCTGATTCAGAGTTGCATACAAAACTACTGTGGCATGAAAGGGAGCAACAACCGTAATCAGCACAACCGCACCGGTAATTTTGTAAACAAACACTTTTCTTATCATTTAAAAAGATATCCAGCTTGTATCCAGAGGCAGTGGCTTGTGAGGCTCACTAAAATCTACTCATGGTATTGGAGCAGCTGCGGGTAACGGACCATTGAATGTGTTGGCTGAACTTATGACCACCATAACCAACGCAGTCTCCAACCAAATGCGTGTCTTCAATTTATACGGTAGCAATTCATAGCAATTGCTATTGTATTTGTGTATGATTCATATTTGTGACATTCTATACTTTGATGTTAAGTAATTTTGAGCTTGGGTGTCCTTAATGAGCTGTCTGGGCGGATGCGCTGGCAGGCATTGAAATCTCTATAACTAAGCAAACTTTATTTTGGTTTGGAATAAATACTTCAATATATTCGGAAATTTAGAGTTATCCATGATAAATTCACAAAATTCACGTTCTTTAATATATGTACAACGTGAGTTTCCAGTTTATAGAAACACTAGCAGACCCGGCGAACTTCGTCCCGCCCAAAATTTTTTATATATTTTATTGAAACTTTTTGGTCCAACATTTTCACCAATAATTCACGTTTACGATTTTCATTGGCACATTTGTCTGCTAAGATTAAGGTTTGGTGGTCATTTGCCGCTTTAAATAACCTAAGGAAAGTGTTATATCCGTTCTTGAAATTCTCCAGTTGTGCGGCATTTCATAGCACGGTTATTCGCAAAGCGAAATAAATTTTTTCCTCTTCACTCCCTGGCGGCAACAATGANGAAATTGGTCACGCTTTAACATTAATATTTTAGCAGGTACCGATGCTATAGAGGATGTCCTGCGATCTATTGTTACCACCAATGGAGAAAGATTGTGCTATGTCGATGCTCTTCTTCTGATTTTTTCATCAGTGGTTTTGGGAGAATCATTGGACAATGTGGTCCATTTGTGCCATACTTATTGGAGTACATACTTACAAAACGCCCCTCTGTGATGCTCTAGCGACCTATCTCGTGTCTCTACACCAGCTTATTGTTACCCGATCATTGCTCGAGTTTTAATGATCGTAATACCTACACGATGATTATTACGCTGTGTTTTCGAGAGGTGATACTCCATGGAGTAATCCCTTGAAGAAGATTTGTGCTACTCTGATGTAATGCAGAACTGGAGTATGTGGTCCTGCCCTAGGGTATCGCTCACTGTTAATTGGACCACATTCTTCATATGCATTTTGGTTAATTTCGGGTACTCCTTGACCCTTAGATATACTCTTTACATAAATGCATGGAGTACTCGAATTTTTGGCAATGTAGCTTAACACCCGTACAAACATACACACATGAGCGTCCGGCAAAGCGAGAGAATAGCGAAAAAACAAAAACAAAATCACATCGATTTGACTTCAACACTTCGCTTGAATTTTATTTATGCGCTGACATCAAGATCCATACATAGAAGGTCGCGCAATCCGCGAACTAAAAATTGCCGAAAAGCCACAAAACTTGATTTTTCACAGCGGCCAATTTTCGCGAAATTTGTATTTAAACTCGCTATATCTCAGACGTTTACGATTCGATTGATTTGAAATTTGTACACAATAAACTAAATTCTATTCTGACGAAGATGAGTCTAACTGCACATCTTAATACTTTTTTAAAACGAAATGGCGGATATTTTAACATTTTTATAAAAACTAAGGAGGTGATTTTTACAAATGCAAAAGTTGTGTTATGAAGTTTAAAATTTTTGTTTTATTTTAATGCAGCATTAAAGACAAATATATACGGATAATTTTGGGAAAGTTTCAGGTTTAGACAACAAGTAGTTCTAAAGTTATAACAATATTAGATATTATGACACCCACGAGCGGTCGCTCGCCTCTAGATGACAAATATTTTTAGTGGGCACTTGTACAAGTAATTTTAGAAGTAATATTAAGTGAAATGTTGAAATGCATGAATTTATCAGTGTTATATAACTATTACTAAACTTAATAGACATACTTACATACATACATACATATATAGTAAATATGCACGTAACTCCATACATAGTCAAAATAGTTATTTGTACAGTGATTGTTTCACAATATTCGCAATGTTTTTAATAATGATTATTCGGTAGTTTTTCACGAAAATATAGTTGATGTTTAAAAAAAAACCATACGAATTAAATTTTAAAACTTTTTGCAAAACTTAAAAATACTACTTGTTGTCTAAACCTGAAACTTTCCCAAAAATATCCGTATATATTTGTCTTTAATGCTGCATTAAAACAAAACAAAAACTTTAAACTTCATAACACAACTTTTGCATTTGTAAAAATCACCTCTTTTATTTTTATAAAAATGTTAAATTATCCGTAATTTTGTTTTAAATAAATATTAAGAAGTGCAGTTAGACTCATCTTCTTTAGAATGGTATCTAGTTTATTGTGTACAAATTGCAAATCAATCGATACACAAACGTCTGAGATATAGCAAAAATTGACCGCAGTGAAAAATCCGATTTTGTGGCTTTTTCGACATACAGGTATGAGTAAAAATTTGGTTAACATTAACTGTAAATGTATTTGCGAATAAGCTATCGATTACAATTGGTTTGAAATCGCTTCACTTCATTTCAGTTTTATGTTTTTTTACGCTGCTTGTTTTTTTCGCTGTTGTTTTCGCCCAATTTTGCGAGAAAAGAATAACGGACCTGCGCATTGCATATAAACCTTGCGCCGACATATTTACGCACGCAGACTCTACCAGGCTAACCTAATATTCGCGGCTTGCGTTTTGGTACGCATGCCGTCGAATTTGTTTTTTTGCGTCACCCGAAACTGACTTGCATGCGTTTGCATTTGATTTCATTGGGCGAAGCGTCAAATCAAAATGTCACGCAGAACAAAAATTGGAAATTTAGTTAGCTTCATATGCACGCCGTTCAATTTCGGTTGATCTCATACAAGTTGCATGTGCATCAGAAATTTTTGACAATAAATTGGCGGCGTGCGTGAATATTAGGTTAGCCTGTAACACGGAATAAGCACATTCACTTCTCAAACGGTTCATACAAAACCAGAGCTAAAGCTGCCAGCATGAACTCAACCAGCATCAGTTGTCCGTAGGTAAGCACGGAGCGCAGCCTGGGCTTCGGGCCTATTTGGGGCGCTCTTGGCTTTCCTCCTCGGAGGAACCTGATTGGTTGAGGGGGGGGGGGGGGGGNTAATATTCACGCACGCCACCAATTTATTGTCAAAAGTTTCTCATGCACATGCAACTTGTATGAGACCAACCGAAATTGAACGGCGTGCGTATGAAGCTAACTCAATTTTTGTTCTGCGCGACATTTTGATTTGCGTACCAAAACGCAAGCCGCGAATATTAGGTTAGCCTGTAAAAACGCCTAAAATGTTTCAACTAAATTTCACATGTTTTATTTAAATAAATTACGAGTAAAAAGACTGTTTCTTGGAGAGAAGTTACAAATTCAAGCCGAAAAAAGTTTTGCCAGCAAGAATTTGCAATTAGGAAAAACATATGATTGTGGCACATGGTTGGATTTTTTGTCGACGATAATTTGAATAAACCAGTTCGTTAAATTTAAAAATTTACAAACTGGAGCGATTTTAAAATGAAAAGTGTTAGTTAATACTTGTTTACTTAGTGAATTTAGTTAATTCCAATGATTTGAAAGGTACTCGACAAAAAAGGCTATCTATTACTATTACTATCTGATATTTTGAGTGGTAATTGTCTTCCCTACAAGGCCTTTTCAGACTGACCGATTCTCAATACACTCAGATAGAAACCAATACACATAAAAAACGCTGTAACAATTTCCCTTCAATTTTAAGGCAGTAAAACAACGACCTTAAGTTAACATCAACCGAGGCCATATATTGACAAGGGATGCAAAATCACAGTTACACAAAAGAACTGGTCAGATTTTTCAGAAATCCCTTCAATTTTGATGTAAAATATGATGCCAAAAGACTGCACTCATATGACCGGCAGATGTCTCGTAGGATTCCCAGAGTTTTTCTTTACATAGAAATTTGTGCTCTTTTATTTTCATTTTGACTCACTTCAGTGTTGGTTCCTTTAGTTCTCCTTGTTTAAAAAAATACATATGGGTACATAGTGCTTGAAAATACCAACTTTTCCCTTACCTGAAACCTTTGGTGTTTTGTAATTTAGGCAGAATTGAATATGCGCTATCTGGGAAGAC
>NW_016164472.1:22187-31383 GCF_001687245.7 Rhagoletis zephyria | reverse complement strand
AGTTATAACTTTTTTTCTTTTCGAAACATTAAGAGTGGAACGTTTCTGATCTCTATTAAATGANAAAATATCAAAATGTTAAAAATCCCAAAATAGTCCTAATTTTATGATGGTTCCTTAATATATTTTAACTACATTGCATTTGAGTATGAAGAAGCAACTATCTGGAAGTATTTTACATAAAAAATTTACTAAGTATAGCCTGGTTTGTAGATGCAGTTAAAGAAAATACATGAAAAGGCACGATTTTTCTTTAATAAAAAAAATGTAAATATTTCAAAAACGGTGACACTTTTACCTGAAAATTTTTTGTTTATCAGAGAGCTCACCCCCCACCTACCTTGCCTTAAAGTTTGGCAGGTTACTTCTGGGACACTCTGTATATTGATTTCTTTTCCTTCTTAATGTTTTAGTTATTGTGTCTCCTCTCATATTCTGTACTGTATCAGTTAATTCCGTTATAATTTTAAAAATTTCTGAATTTGTTGTAAACTGTTTATTGTTATTTGAAACTAGCTCATCTAATTTATCATTAATTCTTATAAAATCGTCATGGTCTGGGGTACCTGCTATCCACTTCCAAAGTGTTCCTAGTTCATTAATACCTCTCTTTTGTCTGATAGGTTTTTGTTTTAGTTGTCCTAATAATGTTTCAATTACCAAAAATTCTGACTTAGTTTCTGAATTTCTGATTTCTAGCTCATTATTATTGTTATTATTTTCGTCATAATGAACATTGTTATAAAAATTTTGTTTTTTTGTTCAATAATATTTTTAAAATACGTTAAGTTACTGATGTGAAAAATATCTCCATAGTTTTCGTAAATAGATACATCTCCATTTTCAATTAATATGTAATCTTGTCGAGTGTAATCTACAATGTCAGCTGTCATTAAGCCGATTAAGTTTGTAATTACGAATATTATCATGTTGAAAACCTATAAGCAATTAAGATTTTATATTATCTTTATGTATAATTCTACCTCTATTATTAATTATTATCTTATTTCCTAGATTTTCCTTTACTTGTTGTCTCTTATATCTGGGTTTTAGTTTGTTTCTTTCCCCTATAATTTTTTCATAAACAATTTCTCCTGGTTGGAATTGTTTTTCTATTCTATTCTTATTATGAGTCTCAAGCATTTTGTCCTGCGCCTGTTTGAGAATATCGGGTAAATTTTCATGATTTATTTTATTGAGAAAGACATCTTTTGGCTTCAATTTTGTCACTGAATGTATTGTCAAATTATACTGTTGACTTGCTCTAAAAATTGCTTCTAAATCGCTGACTATATTATATTCTTCCTTTATGCATCTAGCGATTTCTATTATTGTAGAGTGAACTCTTTCTATCTGTCCATTAGTAGTACTGTGACGTGGATCACAAAAATAAATTTCCACATTTAATCTTTGCATTAACGATTTAAACTGGGGTGTTGTGAAACTTGGTTCATTGTCTAACGTTATGCGTTTCACATCTGGGAAAGCTTGAAGCAATTCCAAAACGTTTTCCTCGATATTTGATTTATCTTCAATATTTTTTAGTATTAAAAATTTTGAGTACGCGTCTATACACGTAATAAATTTCAATTTTTGAGCATAAAAAATGTCTATATGCAACTGTTCTCCTTCTTTATCCGGAATCGGTGCTTTACCAATTTGAATCTGTTTAGGATGACGGTCATATTTGTTCTTGTTACAAGTTATACAATTCCGTACATATTCTTTCATTTGTTTTCGCATTTCAGGCCAGTGATATAATTTTTCTATCTGCTTAATATTTTCTACATGGTTTCTATGCGCTCTGTTATGGGTTTGTTCAATTATACCAGCTTGGTCGTCTCTGTTAGCGACGTCCATAGGAAATAGTTTGGTATAGATAAATTTATTCTGGAATGTTTCCTTAAGAGGTCTTTGTATTTCGTACAGATCTTCAACTGTACAATGAATCGCTGTTACCAAGTTAGGTCTTATATATTCTTTTAAAATTGTGAGAAGATTCTCAACTGTGTTGTATTCAATCAAATGTCTTTTATTTCCAAAATTTTCGATTTGTTCATGAATCGTGAACCTGTTTTTACTTAATATTATTTGTTGTTTGAACTGATTTAAAGGTTTTTTCGTTTCTTCTTAATAAAAAAATTATCGCTACTTTGAGCAGTGTTGTAATTCATCATCTGGTGAATCTCCTGATTCGCTTGATAAATTGTTTAATTCAAGGCGTGATAGTGCATCAACTACAATATTTGTTTTACCTGGCTGATACACAAATTTCGGAGAAAACTCTTCGATAAACGCATGCCACCTTTTCATTTTGGAATTTGGGTTGCGGGTGGACAATGCAAATGTTAATGGTTGATGATCTGTATGCATTTCAAGATTTGTCACACCATACAGATAGTTACGAAGATTTTTTAATGCCCATACGATGGCGTATAGCTCTTTTTCGTTAGTGGCATAATTTCTTTCTGTTTTGTTAAGAGTTCTAGAAATAAACGTAATTGGTTTATTTTTTTGGGAAAGCACTGCGCCTGTTGCAACGTTAGACGCGTCGGTAGTCAACACACATTTTTTTGAATAATCTGGTTGCGTCAATTCCATTTCTGACGCTAAATTTCTCTTTAGCTTTTTAAAAGCGGATATGCCTGCCTCATCAATTTCGATTAATACTTTTTTCGACATATTTTTTGAGTCCCTGCCGTTTTCTGTCGACAAGTATTTTGTCAAAGGCTTTGCAATCGCCGCTNTTCGATTAATACTTTTTTCGACATATTTTTTGAGACCCTGCCGTTTTCTGTCGACAAGTATTTTGTCAAAGGCTTTGCAATTCTTAACGAATTTGCGATAATAACCTGTGATGCCCAAAAATCCTCTTAATTCCTGTAGAGTTTTTGGTAGCGGATAATTATGCATTAACTCGATTTTATGTGGATCTGTTTTAACCGTATTTTGAGCTATAACATAACCCAAAAATTCTATTTCGGTTTTAAAAAATTTTGATTTTTCATGTGAGATTTTCATACTAGCTTTTCTCAGTATTTCAATTATTAATTCCAAATCTTCTATGTGTTGTTCTAAACTTTCTGAAAAAATTACTATATCGTCTATATAAACATGATATATTTTTCCAATTTGATCGCGCAATATATCGTCCATTTCTCTTTGAAAAATTCTGGGAGCATTTTTAAGACCGAAAGGCATGCGCAAGAACTCATATTTTTCGTTATTGACAGAAAAAGCTGTATTTTCTATGTAGTTTTTCGACATTAAAATCTGTTGAAAGCCGGACTCTAAGCCAATACTTGAGAAGTATTTTTCTTTCCCTAAATTTGACAAATCATATTCGTATCCGGTATAGGATAGCGATCGGGAATGGTTTTCTCGTTTATTTTTTTATAATCGATGACCAGTCTGAATTTTGGTGAGCCATCGTCATTTGTACCCTTTTTTGGTACCACCCAAATTGGTGAGTTATAAGAACTTCTATTTGGCCTTACAATCTTTTCATTCAACATCCTGTTGATTTCTTTATTTACAAAAGAATTTACAGAGAGAGGATATGGATACTGCCTGCTCCATATAGGCTCCTTGCCCTCTGTCCTTATTTCTGCTCTTACATCAGTTCTAAATGGAAAACTTGTGTCCACTTCAGGATGTGTTTCACTGATTTTATACTTTACGTATTCTTTCAATTTTGACAATTCGTCATTTTCATGTTCACATTTGTAATACGTTATTTCTGAGCCTCTTTCGCCCAGTATTGAATAATTATCAATATTGCCGGTAAATTCATCGGCTGGTGCTAAAGGATCTTCATGTCTTAAAGCAAAATATTTTTCTAATAATATATTGCCAATGTAAATTTTTTTATCGACCGATTTTACGGAAGCTTTACGTTCCTCAATTTTNAAAATATTTTTCTAATAATATATTGCCAATGTAAATTTTTTTATCGACCGATTTTACGGAAGCTTTACGTTCCTAAATTTTTTCATCGGAAGCTTTATGTTCCTTAATTTTTTTATCGGAAGCTTTATGTTCCTTAATTTTTTTATCGGAAGCATTATGTTCCTTAATTTTTTCATCGGAAGCTTTATGTTCCTTAATTTTTTTATCAGAAGCTTTATGTTCGTTGATGCCAATTTTTGTATCGGCTAGTTTTTTGGAAACTTTATGTTCCTTGATGCCAATTTTTGTATCGGTTAGTTTCTTGGAAACTTTATGTTCCTTAATTTTAATTTGTTTAGCAATTTTTTTATAACTTTTATTTCTTAAATCACCGGTAAATTTATCGGTAGTTACCTTGGAAACTTTCTGTTCCACAGGATTTATATTTGTTGCATGGATATTAATGTTCATGCTATTTTCGACACATTCGGTATCAATTTTTATTTTATAAAAAATTTTCTCATTGGGCACGTCGATGCACGCCTCAATTTTTTTGAACAGATTATACCCCAAAAGGAGATCGGATTCCATGTTTTCTATTTCATATAAAAACCTGTTTGACTCCAAATAGGCTTATCAAATGGTAATATTTAATGATTGAATAACCATTCACGGTGTTTACCTTTTTGTAAATGGCTAATTCGTTCCTATTTTCATATACCCCCTGTCTAATATAACATGAGGTAGCCCCTGTATCGACAAGAGCTTTTAAATGTTTGCCTAATTTGGCATCGTAGAGGTTGATGTAGGGCAGGACATCCCCTCACCCTCTAAAAAATTACTTTCGTTTAAATTGTTTACCCTTTGGGTTTTTTCCTGCGGACGAAAGCTATGGTCGCTTCGGAGCGTGAGCATTTTGGGTTTGAGGGCCCAAATTTTTATTGGCTGCAATAGCACTCGTGCTAGCCATATTTGAGTTGTATTTCATGAAACCATTATTTTGTTGCGGTTTGGTAACAATATTTTGTTCCTTAATGGGAACCTCAAGTTTTTACTTGAGAATTTTGGTGAAATAGCTCTTATTTTTTCATTTGCAAAATTTTGCGCAAATAATGCTCTCTGATTGTTTGATTCGAGCTCCTGTGCTTTTGCCAAAGCATCAGGCAAATCTTGCGGGTTAAGCGAAAAAATTATATCTCTTAAGGGCGCATTGAGTCCTGTTATAAAAAATTCTTAGGGCGTGTTCCCTATTCTTCTTATTAAGCTCTTTAGTTATATCCGACGCTTTGTCAATTTTTTGTTGACCAGGTTGTAATATTCTACAACCGACACTACACCTTGTCGAAGGACGCTTAATACCTCCTAAATAATGTGTATCGGGCGTTTGTCCGAGTACGCGAAGTCAAGGCGAGCGACTATCGCGACGGTGCCGTAGTTTGTTAGCACATCATTCGCCTCCTCATTTACTTTGTTTCTCAAAATCGTAAGAGCCGCGAAGTATTTTCTACTGCCTCGAACGTACAGGCTCATTGCGTTATGAGCTGCTTCTCTCCAGCTAACGGACGCGTTTATTTTTCCCAAAAATTCGGGTAGTGATTTTATCACGTCAAGGGACTCCTGGCATACTATATTTTCATTCATTGTTTCGGCTTCATAATCTGTAGCCCTACGACTATTTACTTCTAATTGTGAACGTAAATGTTCAATTTCTTGCCTTAGGCCTATATTGCTATTAGCGATTAATCTTGTAATAAGGTCAACTGTCAAGTCACCGTTCCCCATATTTCTGTTTGGTATTTTAATTGTTTTCCGTATATAAAAAATAATAATTATTCTTTTATGTTTTCTAACGTTTTTTGTTAAGGTATGGGCANATTTCTTGCCTTAGGCCTATATTGCTATTAGCGATTAATCTTGTAATAAGGTCAACTGTCAAGTCACCGTTCCCCATATTTCTGTTTGGTATTTTAATTGTTTTCCGTATATAAAAAATAATAATTATTCTTTTATGTTTTCTAACGTTTTTTGTTAAGGTATGTTAAGGTTATTTATTTTGTGCTGGGACTGTTGCCCATTAAAATATTTTTTATATTTTATTTTATTGTTGATCCTTTCTATGAAAGGAGGATATTCTGGAGGGTCTAGAGTTCAGAACCGCAGAATTAAGCTTATGTTATAGACTGAAATTTTAGTAATTTATTGGCTGTAAAGCCGTATTTTATATTTATTTTTCGAATCATTGCCACTACTTCCTCTTCGAGGGTTTCTTTATTATCGTAGTCCGCTGCAGTCGCTATTTTATTTTTACCAATAAATTTGAAAACTTTTTCCATACACTTCACTTTATTTTCGTCAGTTAGTATATCCTTCCAAAAACATTTTCATCTGTTGGTGCAGGTTCCTCAGTAAACTCGTGAGTGTTTATTGCAAACTCTAAGTTGTCTACAATTCTATTTATCTCATCGTAGTCTAAACCTACTGGTAAATCGTCTGTCATATTTACTTAATTGTTGTTCTATTTTTTTATCTAATTTCAAGCACTTTTTTATAGCCACTAACACAATATTCACACTAATATATGTATATATAACNTTATTTTTACCAATAAATTTGAAAACTTTTTCCATACACTTCACTTTATTTTCGTCAGTTAGTATATCCTTCCAAAAACATTTTCATCTGTTGGTGCAGGTTCCTCAGTAAACTCGTGAGTGTTTATTGCAAACTCTAAGTTGTCTACAATTCTATTTATCTCATCGTAGTCTAAACCTACTGGTAAATCGTCTGTCATATTTACTTAATTATTGTTCTATTTTTTTATCTAATTTCAAGCACTTTTTTATAGCCACTAACACAATATTCACACTAATATATGTATATAATTAATATATGTATATATAGATATAACTTACTCCTAAGCTATTGATGACCTAAGGCTGCTTCCTTTGATCATTGTTGATGTTCTGGCTGATGGCTGATTATCCCTTAATTTCAGGTGAAACAGTTTGTCGTTCCTGCTTGGTGACTGTAGTTATCGTCCTTGAAGTTATCGTCCTTGATTGGTGATTGTAGTTATCAATTTTTATTTTTTTTTATTTGTGATCCCTTCTAGGAAGGGAGGTTCTTCTATTCTGGAGGGTCTGGAATTCACAATCGCAGAATTGATCTGAGTTATAAATTGGTTTTATTTATGTTATTGGCTGTACAAGCCTTTATTTATCGCGACTAATCCTTTGCAGGATATTTAAAAAAAAAAACGCGATTTTTTATTTCGTGAATTCGAAACATTCGCGGTTAATCCTTTAGGATACTTGTTTTTTTTCTCCTATTATGTTGATTTAAACGCCCAATTTTTTCTTTCGTGAATTCGAAAAATTTTCACGTTGGGCGCCAATTATGTTTCCCCGTTTGGGAAACAGTAAAAAAATATGTTTTGATCCGCGGCCTCGCGGATTAATTAAAACACGAATTCAGTTAGTTCCAAACTTGGAAAAAGGGTGCTCTTTATTTTCAATCTTAGCTTATTTATAGCATTTACAATATTTACTTAACAATTAATTTCACCATAAGGCGTTGGCATTGCATCATGCTATGATGAAATGCCAATGTCTTGGACAAAGAAGTTATTTGACACTCTTGAATGGAATTTTCTATTCAGAGCGGAAAAAATATTCAAATTTCAATTTTTGACAAAGAAATCAAATGAGTCATCAATTATGCAGCTGCATAATTGCGAGTTTGCAAAATTGCATTATGAATCCGCAAGATACAAATTAATAAGAAATATGGCCAATATTAACTTTCAATGGGATATCTGTCAAAAAAACCTGCTTTTAACTTTAGAGTCGGCTTTATTTTGACTATAACTACGGGCCATTGTTTATATTTACTACTGTGCCGCTATGTGTGGTCTGCCGTTAACTTGCATACGAGTACCTACATACATATGTACGTACATACACATGAATGTTTGAATGCACCCCTCCAAAAAATTTGCGTCTTATATAAAGCTTATGTTATATGATCATAAACTTTATAATTTAATGCCTGATATCTGTAAGGAGAGTCAGTTGTATGAAACATTCCTTATTCCACACCTGATTTTGCCGTGTTGATGTCATCAGGTCAAAGGCAGATATTCTCTTTCTCTGAGAGACACCCTTATGCCTAAGTCTTATAGGCCATATAAGATAAGGCTTACATAAGCCCTTAAAATAAGGCCTTACATAGAGTATAATTACCTTATAATAAGACTTATAAATAGATCATATAAAATAAACGTTTACTTCACGTTACACTTCACGAAGGCTTTTTCATAATTAAGAAAAATAAATAAAAATTAAATATGTAAAGTAAAATCTCAAATTTTATATACCGTCTGATGGAGATTGAACCCGGACAGCCTTAGTAGCAACCAATTGTATCAAGCATCTTTGCACACTCAGCTACAGCCATGCATGTAAATGTGCTTTCAAATGTTGAGTTTGAATCAACACCACATTTCGCTGCGTGGATTTTTTCAGTTCATAAGGTTTGCTCTCTCTCTCTGACAGACACCCTTATTCCTAAGTCTTATAGATCAAATAAAATAAGGCTTACATAATCTCTTATAATAAGGCATCACAAGGAGTATAGCAAACTTATTATAAGACTTATAGAGCATGTAAAAAACACTGCAAACAGCGCCGCTAGCGCATTGCTTATTTCTTACAACTGCTTACACCATTTTTTGCTGGGACGTATCTTCATATATATGTTCCCTGCAGGGAAAGCTACTAGTTGTGAACTAGAATTCTACCAGTTTGCGTTTCAGCCCAACTAGTTCACGTTCTATCCTTTTTCAATGTTAGCGACTGGTATTTTTAACATTGCGATGTCCTACGAGATGTCAATTGTCAGGCTATGCATCAGCATCTACTAGTAGAAAAACTAGTAGCATCATACCAGTTGATGAGATAGTCTGCCAATTCATCCCCCATGAAAAGCATTAGTATGCCTTTTTGCTCGCGGCGCTCCAATAGTCGCAATGGCCAACAGAGCAAAGCACTCGCGTGGTATGCCTGAGGTACCAGGTTCAAGCCCTGGCGCAGGGAAAATTTGTTTATTTAATTTTTTTTTAATATTTCCTTTATTTAGGGTTTTTTTGTTATTCTTAAATTTAATTAAAAACAAAATATTTTTTTAATCTATTTTGTTATGGCATAACTATTTCTACCCATATATTTGTTTCTTTTTTTTTGTAATGCAACTAAATTTTTAAGTTTGTTATTTATATTTAAATTGAAATAATTATTCCTACTTACATTGA
>NW_016164472.1:5709-22162 GCF_001687245.7 Rhagoletis zephyria | reverse complement strand
TCTAACTTTAAAAATCTTAACCACCTCCAAGCGGCCTCGAACCTGCGTTCCCAGAACCAGAACCAGTAGTCTTCACGTGACGCCACAGTCGACATTTGTAAGAAAAGCAATTAATTGCGTTTTATTTCAGGCTTTGGCAATTCAAAGGCAGATGTCGCTGAACGCTTAAGTTCTTCGAAAATGTCAAACTGGTAGGCACATACTAGTTTATGAACTAGTATTTTTTCTAACTGGTTTGGGTTTTCACTGCAGGGTGTGTACGAGTTCATTTCGCATTTCAGCTCTGTCGTTACCAAGCAATATCTGAATGAAGCAACCCAACAAACACTGGAACAAAAATTTTCAAACGTTCGAAAAAATCATATTTCTCGATTTGATTTTCAGCATTGTTTATCATTTGAAACTAATTTTTCTCAAACATTGTTTATTAATTTAATTTTGCACGTGACTGTATTTTGATATTACCTTAGCTATTTCTGAAAATCATGGAAATCGGTTCTCTATAACATATAGCTCCCATACAACTGATTGTTTAGATATGTGGCTTTTCGTTACAACTCATATTTTATTTCGTAATATTTTTTTATAATATAAGTTTATATACTATTTGGACCTAAATTTGGGTTCTCTTCAATCCCGTTTTGGCATATTTTGCTAGTTTCTATTGCTCAAATGATTTTTTTAATATCCTTTGCTCCTGCGATCGACCAGGAAAAGTCCGCCAACATTGAATTCAATCGTTTTCCAGCGAATCGGTCCTCAAAACACATAATGGATTGGTGAAATCTCTCTCCTACCTCGTCGGTTTCTGTTGAAAGCTGTTACTCGTAAAAGTCAAAGTGACTGTGTAGCATGTGAATTTTAAGCGACGTGTGCACATCAAAGGCGCCAAAAGATTCCATCAAGTTCGTAATAAAAATGGCATATTCTGGCGAACGATTTTTACACAGAACGTTTTTAATTAAAGCCCGAACTGCATCCCATGCAACGGCTGCTGTGCCATCAAGAATTTCCAAGAAGCCTTGATCCTTCATTAATCTTCTGATGTCCGGCCCATTAAGCACACCTGAAATAAAAGTTATAGGGTTCTTAAAGCAAGAGAGAGTGTAGCCCGTTTGCATGCCTGATAGTAGTGAGAGAACTTTAAAATCACAGTTTAAGCGCCACCTGTGCTCTTCGTACTTGATGCAATCTAAGATTAATTGCAATGTTTCGTATGATTCCTTTATTCCAACCGCATACAAGATGGGAACGGGTTTCTTGCTAACATCGCGATAGAGCAAGACTGCTTTCAAACTTCGCTTTGATGCGTCAATAAAGAGACGCCATTGTTCGGGTTTATAATCAGTAATTCCCATTTCATTCATCAAACCTGCAACATCAATGCAATAAACCTGAGTGCCATCTTCCAATAACTTGAAATATGGCATAAACGGATCTTGTCTATGTTTGTATGCCGTTACTTTTACTTCTGGTGCTAAAACATTCACGCTTTTCAGTTCTGATGCCAAAATCATTGCGTTGTTATGGGAGAGATTTAATTTACGCACCATGCTGTTTAGGTGTTCTTGGGATATGAAAGACGGTAAATTGTTTTCAATCGGAATGTAATCAGATCCATCATCAAGTGGTAATGGCGTTGCCATATACTGTTTGCAATCATAGACAGTTTCGAGTTCGGATGGATGATTTGGAACTTGTAATGCATCACTATGTGCAACAGGTAAATGAGCGCTCGGTATACTATTGTAGACGACACAAGACCAATCTATTGAATTAAATATTTGAGTATATGTACGTACATATATATGCATAAATCTATGGCTGAGTGGAAGATCGACCTATCTCAGCTGCCGATTTAAAAACGCCCTATCTTAGCACATTTTCAATGTATTTTGAGATAGGGAGTTCTTCAACAAGATTCTGAGATAGGATGTTTTTCAATAAAATTCTGAAATAGTGCGTTCTTCAATCAAATTCTGAAGTAGGGCGTTGTTGAAAAGTTTTCTGAGATGGGGCGTTTTCGAACTGGCTGCCGAGATAGGTAGATCTTCCACTCAGCCATCGATATACAAATGTTAAGTTTGTATGATCGGCGAACAAAAACTAAAAAAGTTCTGCTCCATTTTTTTTTTAATTTGGACATCTGCTGCAGACTTACCAAGGTTGGTTAGGCGTGGTACCTTCCAAACATACAGAAATTTTTACCTATTTCATACACTCAGCGATTAAGGTAAGGGCAAACTATACATAATTTCATGATTTTATTTAAATTTACTTACTTTTTCGATTGAAACCAAATGTATTGTTGGTGCATGCATAACAATTTTCAGCTTCGTGTTTTCCGGGATTTGTCCAAATCATTGGTAAACCGAATGGTAACGAAAATCGTTTTTTTGTCTACCAAAAATTCATCGCACTAATGCACGAAATACATGTGAATTCGGGAGTGTATTTATTTTGTGCAGGTTCAGATTGCAAAAAGTACCATTTATAGCATGCTAGTGCATTTATACTTGAGACTAATTTACGCTGGTCTGATTTCAAAACGAATTTACCACAAACGAAACAAAACTTGTTTAATTTATTGCAAAGCTTTTTAATTTTTTTCATATTTAGGAGTTTCCGAAGAGAAAGATATGATGAATAAAAGTTTTTCGCAAAATTTTCGATGTTTTTTTATCAATTAATATGACAGTAATCACGCGCGTAGATTTTCGGTTTGTGTTTTTTGGTTCCCAACTTATGTGAAATAGACTCGGTATAGACCGCCGCCTATTTGAAAGCATTACTCAGTCACTTTGACTTTAACTAACAACAGCTTTCACAGTACAAAAAAGGTATTAAAAAGCCATTTTTACAACAGAAACTGCAAAAATATGCCAGAGTGGGATTGAAAAGAACCCAAATTCAGGTCCAAGTAGTGTATAAAGTACTATTATAAAAAAATATTACGAAATAAAATATGAGTTGTAACGCAAAACCACATATCTGAACAATCAGTTGTATGGGAGCTATATGTTATAGTGAACCGATTTCCATGATTTTCAGAAATAGCTAAGGTAATATCAAAATACAGTCACGTGCAAAATTTTAGCAAAATAACCTAAAAACTGAGGTAATTATTAACAAAAATCCTAAAATTTAAGCAAATTTTCAAGCACCGTTATCTTGAAAACTAGAGCCAATCAGGAAAAACGGAGGACGCCATTGAACTTAAAAGATCCCTGTTAAGTAAGATCAGTTATCAAAATCTTTTCCCAGAAAAAAATTCAAAACCTGAGCACAGTGTTTTAAACGACGAAAAATTCACTTTCAGAACTCTAAAACTTCCCCCCTAAATATCTCAATATTTTGACGTGATACGGATTTTCTGAAAACGCCATCGTAATCTAGAGGCCAAAACTAAGTTTACGTATTTGGCCGTTTAGCTGTGATATTTTTGCCTCCCTACTGTGTAATGTGTTTTGTAAAAACCCCACAGAATTTTGTTAACAGAATTTGCTTCTTTTTTATGTACGTGTTTTATTTGTTATATTTAATTATTTAGTTTGTAAAGCGATTGAGATAAAAACAGTTATGATATAATTTATTTCATCAAAATTAACTAATTAATAAAAGTTATCTGTATTATAACACTGATCAACAGTATTTTTGCAGAGTAACAAAGGTATATTTCTGAAAGAAGTAATAATATTGATAATTTTTGGAGGACAAAGTTATAGTGAAGTGCGGGCATTCATATGGCTATCTTAGAGTGAAAAGTTGCTAAGTCCATTTGTAGGAATTTTACATGAGATAAAAACAACCTTGCAAAATATTTCCTTCAATAATTTTGCAAAAGGTTCCGTTGAAAATTAAAATATTTAGATTTTTTGGTAAGCTTATCTAATTTTCTGTGCTTCTTTTGGACTTAGTAAATTTGCCTTAAATTGAATATAAACGGGAAGAAATAAAAGAAGCACGTTAGGTAGGGCTGCCAGATATCTCTGTTGCCAAACCGGGACACTTAAGGGGGGGGGAGGCCTCTCGCTCCCTTCCCTTTCGTTTCGACAAAAATTACGTACGAAAGGATGTAGTAAAATTTTATTTTGACAAACAAAAACAAAAACATAAAAACATAAGATCATGAGATCATTACAACGTACACCAGCAAAACAAAACAATTTATCACAACTAAAGCACAGAGAATTGTTTATAATGCATGTACCTTTTTTGTTCCTTATAAAAATACAGTTTATACTAAATACATCAGAAAACATAAAAATAAAATGTCTAAACTTTGTGCAAATCTCGGGAAAATGCAATAAATTTGCATACAAATTCGCAACTTTCTATTCAGACTTTTTTGTAAAAATTTTGAAAATGAAGTTTTGCATCCCATAAAAATTTAGTTGATTTTTGGTATTGTTTTTACTGAGAGTTTCTTCCATACAAACTATGTTCGACATTTTTTTGTATGTGGAAGTCACTGTCAGCAAAAAATAAATAATTGGAAATAATCAACGAAATTTTCTGGTAACTTCAGACTTGCACTTTACTAATCGGCTCAAAAGCTACATTTTCAAAATTTTTCTAAAAGATCTGATTAGAAATTGTGATGAGATGAAAGAGTCTCCGAGCCAATAATTTTGTACGGCACGGTACTTATAAGTAATCTAGGTTTCACGAAAGAAAAAAATTAAATACAAGGTAACATTAAAATATCAGTCATTTGTTTCGTTGCTGTGAACTTGTTTCAAATCTTCTGGCTTTTGCTTAATATAATTTTAAAACTCTGTGCATGACATTTTAACGTGTTTAGGTACATACTTATATTAATCATCAACTATTGCTTGTGCAAAACGTGCTAAATTTAAAAAAAAATCGCATATGAAAGAGCACCAACCCAACTCGTAATAAATTTAAGTATACAAATTTTAGTATTTAGTATAGAATTATTCAATTGAAATACGCCAATATTAAAATGAAGCGCTTTGCACTTAATGGATGCTTTTTCATAATTAAGTTAAAAAAATATATATATTTAAATTCCATGCTGCCTGTAATGGGATTTGAACCCTGACGCTCTGGAAATTAGCAAATTGTGGCAAGCATCTTCGTGCACTCAGCTACAGCCAGACATGTAAATGCGCATTCAAATGTTCAGTTTGATTCAACACCACATGTGCGTGGTATGAAAGTATTTGGGGTGTTCACAGTTCGTTCCAAATAGTGTCTCAAAATGTAGACGTCTACATTTTAAGACGTTTTCTAACCGTAAAATCTGTGGTGTTGTTGTTTCCCATACAAAATTGGTATGTTTTTTACGCGTCTACATTTTGCAACCTCGCAGCAGAGTTGCATTATGGCAATACTAATCACATTTTTTTTTATTTATTGGGCACGTTTTCTGTATTTGCATTTAATTTGAGCGCAATTTCTGATGAAAAGAAACAAATCAAGGAAAAGAAATAACAAATATTACAAATTGGTAATTAAGTTAAATAATTACAATTTTTCAGAAATATAATCGAAAGGCGACATATAAAAAATTCACGCAAGGAGGAAATGTCTGGCAACACCAGCAAAGTTTTGAGACGATTTTGCGACGACTGCTAGAAAGGGGTGCTCACAGTTTGATGCTAAAAATGTCTCAAAATGTAGACGTCTACATTTTCAGACACAATTTGGAACGTACTGTGAACACCCCAATTGTTTTTAAATACGAACATTTTAAAACGATAATCAAATAAAAAATATTCATGTTTACAATGCATTATTTCCCCCAGTAAATTCATACAATTTTTCTTAATATTACAACGCGTTTTATATCTCAGTGTAGTCATTTCTATGCAAAATTTGTCAAATCGAAAACCGGGACACTTAAACGAAACCCGGGACATTTTAAGGTTGGACCGGGACACCGGGACAAATAGTCTAAAACCGGGACATGTCCGGGAAAACCGGGACGTCTGGCAGCCCTAACGTTAGGTGATCCTTTTGAAAATTTTACTCAATTGTTCAAATAATTCAATTTGTTCAAATAAATTTAAGTGAAAGGTATGGAATTTTAAGTTAAAGCAATTACTTAGTTTTTATGCATTCGGCCCAATATTTCAAAAATGTATTGATCTTTGAAACTGCATAAACATTTTTTAGAGCAACGTTGGTTCCCAAACTGCATGATTCCAGACTGCAAAATATCCGCTTTTGCTGATGCGCCACACCTGTTAAAGCTGATTAGGAATCATTTCCTTGATACGGGTCTCATTTGGAAAGGTGAAATTATTAACACTCGCGCCATTGTCGATGCCATGAGGCACACATCAAGCTCTGATGCATCGATCACATTTAAGTTGACCGAGGAAACTAGTTCACGTTCTATCCTTTTTCAATGTTAGCGACTGGTATTTTTAACATTGCGATGTCCTACGAGATGTCAATTGTCAGGCTATGCATCAGCATCTACTAGTAGAAAAACTAGTAGCATCATACCAGTTGATGAGATAGTCTGCCAATTCATCCCCCATGAAAAGCATTAGTATGCCTTTTTGCTCGCGGCGCTCCAATAGTCGCAATGGCCAACAGAGCAAAGCACTCGCGTGGTATGCCTGAGGTACCAGGTTCAAGCCCTGGCGCAGGGAAAATTTGTTTATTTAATTTTTTTTTAATATTTCCTTTATTTAGGGTTTTTTTATTATTCTTAAATTTAATTAAAAACAAAATATTTTTTTAAATCTATTTTGTTATGGCATAAGTATTTCTACCCATATATTTGTTTCTTTTTTTTGTAATGCAACTAAATTTTTAAGTTTGTTATTAAGTTAATTAATTGCGTTTTATTTCAGGCTTTGGCAATTCAAAGGCAGATGTCGCTGAACGCTTAAGTTCTTCGAAAATGTCAAACTGGTAGGCACATACTAGTTTATGAACTAGTATTTTTTCTAACTGGTTTGGGTTTTCACTGCAGGGTGTGTACGAGTTCATTTCGCATTTCAGCTCTGTCGTTACCAAGCAATATCTGAATGAAGCAACCCAACAAACACTGGAACAAAAATTTTCAAACGTTCGAAAAAATCATATTTCTCGATTTGATTTTCAGCATTGTTTATCATTTGAAACTAATTTTTCTCAAACATTGTTTATTAATTTAATTTTGCACGTGACTGTATTTTGATATTACCTTAGCTATTTCTGAAAATCATGGAAATCGGTTCTCTATAACATATAGCTCCCATACAACTGATTGTTTAGATATGTGGCTTTTCGTTACAACTCATATTTTATTTCGTAATATTTTTTTATAATATAAGTTTATATACTATTTGGACCTAAATTTGGGTTCTCTTCAATCCCGTTTTGGCATATTTTGCTAGTTTCTATTGCTCAAATGATTTTTTTAATATCCTTTGCCTCCTGCGATCGACCAGCAAAAGTCCGCCAACATTGAATTCAATCGTTTTCCAGCGAATCGGTCCTCAAAACACATAATGGATTGGTGAAATCTCCCTCCTACCTCGTCGGTTTCTGTTGAAAGCTGTTACTCGTAAAAGTCAAAGTGACTGTGTAGCATGTGAATTTTAAGCGACGTGTGCACATCAAAGGCGCCAAAAGATTCCATCAAGTTCGTAATAAAAATGGCATATTCTGGCGAACGATTTTTACACAGAACGTTTTTAATTAAAGCCCGAACTGCATCCCATGCAACGGCTGCTGTGCCATCAAGAATTTCCAAGAAGCCTTGATCCTTCATTAATCTTCTGATGTCCGGCCCATTAAGCACACCTGAAATAAAAGTTATAGGGTTCTTAAAGCAAGAGAGAGTGTAGCCCGTTTGCATGCCTGATAGTAGTGAGAGAACTTTAAAATCACAGTTCAAGCGCCACCTGTGCTCTTCGTACTTGATGCAATCTAAGATTAATTGCAATGTTTCGTATGATTCCTTTATTCCAACCGCATACAAGATGGGAACGGGTTTCTTGCTAACATCGCGATAGAGCAAGACTGCTTTCAAACTTCGCTTTGATGCGTCAATAAAGAGACGCCATTGTTCGGGTTTATAATCAGTAATTCCCATTTCATTCATCAAACCTGCAACATCAATGCAATAAACCTGAGTGCCATCTTCCAATAACTTGAAATATGGCATAAACGGATCTTGTCTATGTTTGTATGCCGTTACTTTTACTTCTGGTGCTAAAACATTCACGCTTTTCAGTTCTGATGCCAAAATCATTGCGTTGTTATGGGAGAGATTTAATTTACGCACCATGCTGTTTAGGTGTTCTTGGGATATGAAAGACGGTAAATTGTTTTCAATCGGAATGTAATCAGATCCATCATCAAGTGGTAATGGCGTTGCCATATACTGTTTGCAATCATAGACAGTTTCGAGTTCGGATGGATGATTTGGAACTTGTAATGCATCACTATGTGCAACAGGTAAATGAGCGCTCGGTATACTATTGTAGACGACACAAGACCAATCTATTGAATTAAATATTTGAGTATATGTACGTACATATATATGCATAAATCTATGGCTGAGTGGAAGATCGACCTATCTCAGCTGCCGATTTAAAAACGCCCTATCTTAGCACATTTTCAATGTATTTTGAGATAGGGCGTTCTTCAACAAGATTCTGAGATAGGATGTTTTTCAATAAAATTCTGAAATAGTGCGTTCTTCAATCAAATTCTGAAGTAGGGCGTTGTTGAAAAGTTTTCTGAGATGGGGCGTTTTCGAACTGGCTGCCGAGATAGGTAGATCTTCCACTCAGCCATCGATATACAAATGTTAAGTTTGTATGATCGGCGAACAAAAACTAAAAAAGTTCTGCTCCATTTTTTTTTTTAATTTGGACATCTGCTGCAGACTTACCAAGGTTGGTTAGGCGTGGTACCTTCCAAACATACAGAAATTTTTACCTATTTCATACACTCAGCGATTAAGGTAAGGGCAAACTATACATAATTTCATGATTTTATTTAAATTTACTTACTTTTTCGATTGAAACCAAATGTATTGTTGGTGCATGCATAACAATTTTCAGCTTCGTGTTTTCCGGGATTTGTCCAAATCATTGGTAAACCGAATGGTAACGAAAATCGTTTTTTTGTCTACCAAAAATTCATCGCACTAATGCACGAAATACATGTGAATTCGGGAGTGTATTTATTTTGTGCAGGTTCAGATTGCAAAAAGTACCATTTATAGCATGCTAGTGCATTTATACTTGAGACTAATTTACGCTGGTCTGATTTCAAAACGAATTTACCACAAACGAAACAAAACTTGAAAAATTTCAATTTAATTTCCGTTTTCGTTTGATATAATTAATTAGCAAGAGTTCCACTTATGTGAAATAGACTCGGTATAGACCGCCGCCTATTTGAAAGCATTACTCAGTCACTTTGACTTTAACTAACAACAGCTTTCACAGTACAAAAAAGGTATTAAAAAGCCATTTTTACAACAGAAACTGCAAAAATATGCCAGAGTGGGATTGAAAAGAACCCAAATTCAGGTCCAAGTAGTGTATAAAGTACTATTATAAAAAAATATTACGAAATAAAATATGAGTTGTAACGCAAAACCACATATCTGAACAATCAGTTGTATGGGAGCTATATGTTATAGTGAACCGATTTCCATGATTTTCAGAAATAGCTAAGGTAATATCAAAATACAGTCACGTGCAAAATTTTAGTAAAATAACCTAAAAACTGAGGTAATTATTAACAAAAATCCTAAAATTTAAGCAAATTTTCAAGCACCGTTATCTTGAAAACTAGAGCCAATCAGGAAAAACGGAGGACGCCATTGAACTTAAAAGATCCCTGTTAAGTAAGATCAGTTATCAAAATCTTTTCCCAGAAAAAAATTCAAAACCTGAGCACAGTGTTTTAAACGACGAAAAATTCACTTTCAGAACTCTAAAACTTCCCCCCTAAATATCTCAATATTTTGACGTGATACGGATTTTCTGAAAACGCCATCGTAATCTAGAGGCCAAAACTAAGTTTACGTATTTGGCCGTTTAGCTGTGATATTTTTGCCTCCCTACTGTGTAATGTGTTTTGTAAAAACCCCACAGAATTTTGTTAACAGAATTTGCTTCTTTTTTATGTACGTGTTTTATTTGTTATATTTAATTATTTAGTTTGTAAAGCGATTGAGATAAAAACAGTTATGATATAATTTATTTCATCAAAATTAACTAATTAATAAAAGTTATCTGTATTATAACACTGATCAACAGTATTTTTGCAGAGTAACAAAGGTATATTTCTGAAAGAAGTAATAATATTGATAATTTTTGGAGGACAAAGTTATAGTGAAGTGCGGGCATTCATATGGCTATCTTAGAGTGAAAAGTTGCTAAGTCCATTTGTAGGAATTTTACATGAGATAAAAACAACCTTGCAAAATATTTCCTTCAATAATTTTGCAAAAGGTTCCGTTGAAAATTAAAATATTTAGATTTTTTGGTAAGCTTATCTAATTTTCTGTGCTTCTTTTGGACTTAGTAAATTTGCCTTAAATTGAATATAAACGGGAAGAAATAAAAGAAGCACGTTAGGTAGGGCTGCCAGATATCTCTGTTGCCAAACCGGGACACTTAAGGGGGGGGGAGGCCTCTCGCTCCCTTCCCTTTCGTTTCGACAAAAATTACGTACGAAAGGATGTAGTAAAATTTTATTTTGACAAACAAAAACAAAAACATAAAAACATAAGATCATGAGATCATTACAACGTACACCAGCAAAACAAAACAATTTATCACAACTAAAGCACAGAGAATTGTTTATAATGCATGTACCTTTTTTGTTCCTTATAAAAATACAGTTTATACTAAATACATCAGAAAACATAAAAATAAAATGTCTAAACTTTGTGCAAATCTCGGGAAAATGCAATAAATTTGCATACAAATTCGCAACTTTCTATTCAGACTTTTTTGTAAAAATTTTGAAAATGAAGTTTTGCATCCCATAAAAATTTAGTTGATTTTTGGTATTGTTTTTACTGAGAGTTTCTTCCATACAAACTATGTTCGACATTTTTTTGTATGTGGAAGTCACTGTCAGCAAAAAATAAATAATTGGAAATAATCAACGAAATTTTCTGGTAACTTCAGACTTGCACTTTACTAATCGGCTCAAAAGCTACATTTTCAAAATTTTTCTAAAAGATCTGATTAGAAATTGTGATGAGATGAAAGAGTCTCCGAGCCAATAATTTTGTACGGCACGGTACTTATAAGTAATCTAGGTTTCACGAAAGAAAAAAATTAAATACAAGGTAACATTAAAATATCAGTCATTTGTTTCGTTGCTGTGAACTTGTTTCAAATCTTCTGGCTTTTGCTTAATATAATTTTAAAACTCTGTGCATGACATTTTAACGTGTTTAGGTACATACTTATATTAATCATCAACTATTGCTTGTGCAAAACGTGCTAAATTTAAAAAAAAATCGCATATGAAAGAGCACCAACCCAACTCGTAATAAATTTAAGTATACAAATTTTAGTATTTAGTATAGAATTATTCAATTGAAATACGCCAATATTAAAATGAAGCGCTTTGCACTTAATGGATGCTTTTTCATAATTAAGTTAAAAAAATATATATATTTAAATTCCATGCTGCCTGTAATGGGATTTGAACCCTGACGCTCTGGAAATTAGCAAATTGTGGCAAGCATCTTCGTGCACTCAGCTACAGCCAGACATGTAAATGCGCATTCAAATGTTCAGTTTGATTCAACACCACATGTGCGTGGTATGAAAGTATTTGGGGTGTTCACAGTTCGTTCCAAATAGTGTCTCAAAATGTAGACGTCTACATTTTAAGACGTTTTCTAACCGTAAAATCTGTGGTGTTGTTGTTTCCCATACAAAATTGGTATGTTTTTTACGCGTCTACATTTTGCAACCTCGCAGCAGAGTTGCATTATGGCAATACTAATCACATTTTTTTTTATTTATTGGGCACGTTTTCTGTATTTGCATTTAATTTGAGCGCAATTTCTGATGAAAAGAAACAAATCAAGGAAAAGAAATAACAAATATTACAAATTGGTAATTAAGTTAAATAATTACAATTTTTCAGAAATATAATCGAAAGGCGACATATAAAAAATGCACGCAAGGAAGAAATGTCTGGCAACACCAGCAAAGTTTTGAGACGATTTTGCGACGACTGCTAGAAAGGGGTGCTCACAGTTTGATGCTAAAAATGTCTCAAAATGTAGACGTCTACATTTTCAGACACAATTTGGAACGTACTGTGAACACCCCAATTGTTTTTAAATACGAACATTTTAAAACGATAATCAAATAAAAAATATTCATGTTTACAATGCATTATTTCCCCCAGTAAATTCATACAATTTTTCTTAATATTACAACGCGTTTTATATCTCAGTGTAGTCATTTCTATGCAAAATTTGTCAAATCGAAAACCGGGACACTTAAACGAAACCCGGGACATTTTAAGGTTGGACCGGGACACCGGGACAAATAGTCTAAAACCGGGACATGTCCGGGAAAACCGGGACGTCTGGCAGCCCTAACGTTAGGTGATCCTTTTGAAAATTTTACTCAATTGTTCAAATAATTCAATTTGTTCAAATAAATTTAAGTGAAAGGTATGGAATTTTAAGTTAAAGCAATTACTTAGTTTTTATGCATTCGGCCCAATATTTCAAAAATGTATTGATCTTTGAAACTGCATAAACATTTTTTAGAGCAACGTTGGTTCCCAAACTGCATGATTCCAGACTGCAAAATATCCGCTTTTGCTGATGCGCCACACCTGTTAAAGCTGATTAGGAATCATTTCCTTGATACGGGTCTCATTTGGAAAGGTGAAATTATTAACACTCGCGCCATTGTCGATGCCATGAGGCACACATCAAGCTCTGATGCATCGATCACATTTAAGTTGACCGAGGAACATCTATCGGTTAAAGGAATTGGTATGATTGCAGCGGCAAACACAAAAAAAACAGTGTATGATTTTAACCAAAGCCACGAACCGACATATATATATTTCGACCCAAATCCGAATCAGAGGTCCGTATATGACTCGTTCATTATCAAAATTTCAAGTAAATTGCCTTTTGCTTTTCGCAATTTACTCGAAATTTTGAGGGTGTACGAGTCAAACGGACCTTAGATTCGTATTCAGGGAGTCGAAGTACATGTCGGTAGGTTAAATGCACAGACCACATTTTTTGTGTGCCGGTGTTACATATTATTCTACGTGCTATATTTATATGAACATTTACATAAGAACGCTTTTCAGGAAGGCAAAAAGTAAAGTTGGCAGCGCAGTTTCTTTCAAATAATGCCATACGCCGTTGCTACATTTTAGGAATGGACGCAGTGAAGCCACTTGAGACAGCGGAACTCGTTCAATTAGTGAGTGACTGGTTCGACGTCCTCAACTCGTCTGTAAAAACGTATAACTATCCTGGAAAGGTAACGATTGTTTGTCGTTAGTGATATAATCTTAAAGGTGTAGCTAATAATGCTTCAACAGGAGCCGTTTGGACTTAAAATTCAGCGCCAGCAACAGATATTAAACCGGATGAATGAGTTTATGTCTGGTTAAGTTATTCCTGGAAAGAGAAATTTGCAACAGTTTCAGAAGGGTGTGCTGCTAACCAGAACTGGGTAATTTTTGATTACGATTACATTTCAATTACGATTCCGTAATTGTAATCCTTAAATTATATACGATTACGATTACTTTAATTGTAATCATAAATGTTACCATTACGATTATAATAATTGTAATCTTAAAAAGTTAGGGAGTATGATTACTGTAACCGAAATCATGGAAAGCATGATTACGAATGCCGTAATTGCAATCCTAAAAATTTTAAGATTACAATTACAGTAATTGTAATCATGAAAACTATGATTACGAATACTTTAATTGTAATCCTAAAAATATTATGATTACAATTAACGTAATCGTAATCAAGAAAATGTTGATTGCGATCTTCTGATATTCTGTAGAGGTTTTGTAGTTAAGTAAATGAGCCGAACTTTCACCGAGAAGTATGTAAAATTGATTTAAAGTTGAAATAATAGTAGTGGTTAGCCACGATCCAGAAAATAAAGGTCGCGCCATGCGCGGACCGCTAACCCTCTCTTCGTCGATTTGACAGCTGACGTCATAAAATACTTTTGTTTACATTCACTGTTGCCAACTTGATGCTTTTCGCACCAAATTTAGTGGGTATTCAAAACGCTAAAATTTTTGAGTTTGGTGCTTGGTGCGTTTTTGGTGCTTTTGTTTTTAGTTTGAAGACACCAAATCAGAAAATCTTAAAAAACTGGAAGCAAAATTTATAGCAATCGTATGTGTGGTAAGCCACTTTACAAAAATTTTAACAAAATCATGGCACAGTGACATAAGCGACAACAAAATATGTGGCAGCACCTTCAATCATGCCAGAAGTAATCGACCGTCGTTCAAGAAACGTTGATTTTTATTAATTTCAATCGGCATCCTTACAATAAAATTATGTATGTATATAAATTCCATAAAATACACCAATAAAAATTTGGTGCTTTTTCAATTTCAAAACGTGGCAATACTGCCTTTTGTTTGATGCTTCCTTTTTTTCTTGTCGAGTTCGTCTTGGTCTGGTATTTATTGACGTCACGGCCAGTTGCTCTCAGCTCGATTGGCGCAATCTTGTATTCTATCGTTCTTGGTGGTTAGCAGTGTGCGCTACCATTTCTCAGGGCCTGTATTCAAGACCGGTTCAACCCAACATCAAAAACTAACACCCGATTTACATGATTCAAGTACTTGAAAGCAATTCTTGCTCATTCTCTTTTGTGTTTTCTATTTGCTTTTACACGTTTCAATTCTGTTGAATTCAAGTTTTTGGTTCTTTAAATGGGAAGCAACGAAAATGCCAAAAGCAAAGCAAGAAAGTTGAAACGACTTGACGGTACAGACGCATGTGTACTCGTCCCTTTTGTTCTCACCCCCTCTCTTCCATATGCGAGCAGAATTGAATTCAATACTTGAACTGTGTAAAATCAGTCTTAGAAACAAAAAACGTTTGTTTCTAATAGCGGTCGCTTCTCGGCAGCCAATGGCAAACCTCCGAATGTATTTCTGTCATGAATAGAGCTGTAAAAGTAACGAAATTTCGGATACCCGTATGTATTCGTTACTAATCCAATCAACACCTGTATCTTTCGTATCGTTACTTTTGATACAAGCATTTGTACCTCCGAAGAATCATCGCAACAAATCTTGCAGATATTTTTGTATCGATTCGAACAATTTGATACAATCAAGCACCTGTACCCCACAGGAATCATGCATGCATGTACGTACATATACAGGCAACACACTTTAGTATCGATACGAAAAACAGTTTCGTTACCGCACAATCATGCCTATTACGGTATCCCACGGATGTCATCCCCACGGATCTTATCCGAATCGCACTGTCATAACAAGCGAGTGTGAAAGATTAGATTCATGCGAATGACATCCGTAGTATACATGCGAATTCTGGTCCGAAGGATGGCATTCGCACGAACCTAATCCTTCACACTCCCTTGTTATGACAGTGCAAATCAGATTAGATCCGTGCGGATGGCATCCGTCGGTTACCGTAATAGGCATGAATATGTTGTGTTGTATTGATTCACGTTGATGGTGCATATACGGAACATGCGAGTAACGAGACTATTATGTGAGTAACGAAACGAATCTTGCAGCGTAAGGAAATGTTCGTTCGTACATATGTACATATGTATATACATCANATCTTGCAGCGTAAGGAAATGTTCGTTCGTACATATGTACATATATACATCCCAGCGCACGCCAGTGCGCGCATGCTGAAAATGCTGAAATGACTCGCTTATATATACACGAGATTTGGAAGTTTTTATCCAGACGTCCAATCGACATGTTTGATATATCGTAGGAAAGGTCTTGCAGAGTGTGTCCAGAAAATATATTCAAGCATCGTAAACGATTAACCGGATTCTTAAAAATTAGGCTAAAGTGTTGCGAAACAAAAAGCTTCTTTTTGCTTTTGCCAGTTTAAGGGGGCATGTGGGCACACTAGACCGTTCGTTAAAATTAAATTTGGTTTGCCGGGCTCAAAAGGATGTGTTTTGGTCTAAAAATAAGCTGTGCAAAATTTTATTCGAATATGATAACTCTAAGTACTTGCGCGTTGCATTTGAAAATTTAGAAAACCATATGCATTCTGGGAAAAAAATTTGTAACAAAATAGTTGAAAGTCGTGAATTTTACAGTCATTTGCTATGTAAAATAACTCACACAATCTGAACATGAGGTAAAAAATTAAAAAAGTAGAACAGGTTTTAAGAATTTGCGAAATTATCGTTTTGTTCAAATTGAGAAAACAGCATTTTCAATTTTTTCCAAAAATATCCGGTTGTGATTATCACAC
>NW_016164472.1:0-996 GCF_001687245.7 Rhagoletis zephyria | reverse complement strand
ATAAATACGCCATAACGTTATCGCCTGAAAACTAAAAATCGGGCTGCTGAAAATAGAGATTTCGGGCATTTTCTCAAAAACTGGTCAGTCGATTTTATTCTAGGTTTCCACAAGTCTAGCCCAAAACCTTAGCTTTGATCTGGTATATAGCTTGTATCTGGGAAAACTCTTGTTGTGGAGATATTTCTATTCAAATTGAAAACATGTCGCTCCAAAAAGGGTCAAATGGTTAAAAATTAAAATATCCGTCTAATTTGGTTACTTTAAGATATAGAAATAACATACCCAGTTCCCCGAAAAAAATCGCCCATTCCCCGATTGCCACTTAAACCGAAATTCCCTGCAAATCGGGGAATTTTCCGCGAGTTGACAAATTGAAGGATACAGCTGTGCTAATCACTTCGTATATGCCTTGGAAACCACAATTTTAGAGTTTTTTTTCAGTCACATGCCGAAATTGTAACATTCTTCCCCATTTTAATTGCAGGTATGTACATAGTATTTAACTATGCTACATGGGTTTATCACCCGCACTTAACTTACCTGGAAAGACGCGTACAATATTAGCTACAGTTGTACATAAATATGTATCNTGTGTGTATTTTAGAGCACTTAACCTACCTGGGAAGACGCGTGCAATATTACCTATAGTTGTACATAATATGTATGTATGAATGCATTTAGTTCACCCAGTGTGCCGCTACTACTTACATTCATATGTATAAATTGCCACTGAGCAAAACTACTTGAGAAAAAATCATTAGTTTAATAGCACGAGTGCAACATCGTACACGTGATAGAAATAAAACTTCTTAAAAAAACACATGTGTGCGCCCCACACCCAGTAGAAATCTTTACAATAATTAAACTACGAGGCAATCAGACGAATACAGTGGTTTATTGTTTCCAAAGTTGGTACCAAGTTGATAAGTTTTTATAATTTCTCATACTTTTTTTATACCCGAGCGCACTTGTGCACAAGGGTATTATAACTTT
>NW_016164471.1:30648-31385 GCF_001687245.7 Rhagoletis zephyria | reverse complement strand
CAATATTTATTTTTAATATTTATTCAACAATTTAATGTGTTGCCCGGAATGTGTTGTTGTAATAACGAGATCCCGAAAACCCCGGAACGTAAAAATCAGAAAATTTTATATTCCTAGTATATGTACATGTTTTGCATATGTGCAGTTTGAATAAAAATTCTATAATTATTTTTTTCAAAAAACATGATTGTTTTATATAAATACGTTTCCGGACACGAGAAAGGCATTGCCTGCAAAAACGTACAGCAGAGAAACGGTGGCAGGGTGAGCATCCATATGTCAATATGTACATATGTATGTATGAATGTTCATATGTACATAATACTTATGTATCAACTAATTGAACCCAAAATAATTGTTTTGACAGTTATCAATCAAAATATATTTATCTATCACACACACCAACAGTGTTCAAAAATTATTAGAAATTCTATAAGAAATATCGCAAAGCTTAGTAGAGGTCATTGATGATGGAGAGACTTGAAAAAAATGTAAACCGCGTCTGCAATGGAGTTAATTAACATAGCGAGCAAACATGTGCGTGGTCTGTGAGACCAACGTCAGCATTGACGTAACTTTTTGACGTAGAATACGTCTTACCTTAAGGTATGGGGGCTATGTTCAAATGTTGTAGTTGTAATTTTTAGAGCTTCACAAAAACGCTTATTGCACGAGAACTAATAAAGCGATTTCAAAGAAAAGTGTGGCGTTTCAAAGATAAAATTCCAAACCTGTCG
>NW_016164471.1:5313-30270 GCF_001687245.7 Rhagoletis zephyria | reverse complement strand
ACATGAGTCTCGTAAATGCCTTACCTTTGTGATACCGGACGTCCACACATCGTAACCAACCTTGTCATCACAAGGGAGCATTGAGGTAACGGCCCGCCATCTTAAAAATCAAAGCCAAAAAAACACATAGCGAAGATTAAACAAAGGAATGGCCCATCATCTCTAAGTGAAGCAGGCTCGCCAGCTGCTCGACTAAATACCAAGAGCAGACGCCCGGGAAACCGAAAGCCGCTCCTATTTCCACTGCCTTTCTGGAGGCAAGTGGAAAGAAAACTTAGCACCGAAGAGATCATGTTGATCAAAATAAACTTGCTGGACATGGATGAAACCAAAAACTTTACCACTAGCCTTGGTTTCAGCGACACTTGACTTTTGCTCATCTGCTACAACAAAATGGGACAAAGATATATCCAAGAACTTTTTATATGTTGCATAGGTGCCTTTGTGTGGAAAACTGGAATTAAAAAAATTCCGCCAGAGCGATACTAGATACATGGAGGAATATTTGCAATTGCAATTCTACAAAGAGATAACGGTATGGTGTATGGTTCCTTCTACCTACGCTGGCGACAATTTGGACAAAATACCGCAAAGTTCGAGGAACCCATACAATGAAGTATCTACATGCAGCAGTGAGTCTTTTGGAAGAAGGTTTGGAAAAAATCCAGAAATACTTTCAGTGTGAATAAGGAATCAGATGTTTTTCAAAAACACCTCAAAGCTTGGATTAGCTGATTTCCATTGATCTACAGTTATACTCATTGCGAATTACATAACACGAAGCTACCGAGGTTGATGTGGAAAATTAAATGAGAAAACAAATCAACTCTATAACCCCGCAAACATATTCTGAGTGTTCAGAATATATGAGTCCGAAAGGAGTCCTAGATAGTTAAGAAATATGAGATTCAAAAACAAAAAATTGTTTACTCTTATATGAATCTTTTTTTACATACATATGTACGTATATGCCGATCCTCGTGTCGAATAAAAATAAATAAAAAATAAAAATAAATAAAAAGTACGTTGAAAACATTTTGAGAACCATTTTGCCTCTGCCTTGAAAGGGTTAAAAAGCGTCTCATATATGACAGACTCTGCATTAAAGGGTTAAATGCTGCACTTTCGTAAAGATATCGACCAGTATAACCATTTTTGTTATATAACATTTTTTGTGAAAGCTAACAGTTTACGAGTTATTAGAGTTTAAAGGAAGCTTTTCTTTTTCCAATCTGGTCACTCGGGTACAGCATCCAATGTCCCAAAAATCGAGTCTTAAGGACCATCTAATATAGAAAAGTGCATTTCTGCCATGAAAAGGCTTCTCATAAAATCATTTGACATACACCACAAATTTTAGGAAATATATCGAGCCCTAACCGCCAAAAAAACGTGGGCGACATATTTTTCAAATATTTTCTTTTTGATGCAGAAATGCCCCTAGAGCATCTAGACGAAATTCTGCATCGAAAAAAATATTTTGAAAAAAATGTCACTTACGTATTTTTGGCGGTTAGGGCTCGATATATATGTATATATATATATTTTTTTTTTGTGGGATAGTTTACCACTACTTATAATTCACTTAGCGAATTAAATACGATTTTTCTTTCTATGGAACGTAAGACAGTCGCAGTCACATATATTTAGGAGAAACCAATTGAATCTACAAAAAGTTGCTTGAAACAGAAGAAAGTCTAAAAACTTAAACAGACGGCAGCGTTGATCCCGATTAACTCGGTCTTAATCCGGAACAACTGCAGTTAATTCCCGAATTGATCCGGATCAACGCTGCCGTCTGTTTATGCTTTTAGACTAGTTGAAACGACAGGAAAATTTTAAAAATTTAAAATATTTTGCCTTCAAATACCTCCATATTTTTGCAAAAATAGATTTTCAATTATAATATATGTATGTAGTACAATCTTTGCTCTTTCTTTGAACTTTATGCATAGTATGCACAACTTTCATGAGAGTTAGCCCACTTCTTAAGCACTGTACATCTCGTGTTTCTCATTTTAAGAACGTACATATTTGCACACATACTAACTATGTACTCGTATACATATGTACATATATTCGTGCTTTCTATTCAATTATGTAAGTGAATTAAAAAATAGATTGCGACAAAATTAAACCGATTGAACTGATTTGCAAATTCCGCCAGCCGCCTTAAATCATTTCACACAAATTTGCCAAAATTCGCTGCCATATGTGCATGGATAGTATATCAAATCACATGAACACAAGCGCACAAACACTCGCACATTAATTCTTTCCAACAACTTGAACGCCGCTCTATGAGAAAGAATACGTTTCTTTTTGCTTGTCTACAGAGACAACACAAGGACACAATTAACTATCTGAAAACTATAATTCAATACTTTTTGTAAAGCGCCGAAAATTTCCCGATTTTTTACACACTTTGTTAGTAAAATATATGTTTTAAAACTTTTTCGACTATCTTTTCAGCCGACATTAAACCGAGTACTTTGCTGCCATCAAAAATATTACTGGAACTCTATTGATATGCTTGCTGATTTTGTGTCAGTCACTGGTGCTGCTGCTGCTGNTTGAAAATTTTTCCGTACTACATAAACTAACGAAAGCGGTAAACGAAGCACACAGCCGAACGCAGTGAGAGCATATTTGAAGGCGACTCTTCTGTTGCTCGTATTTAACAACAACAATCGAAATACGTATATGTATGTATGTATGTACAAAGAAAGTGGGAAAAGTCGGGAAATCAGAAAAGTACTAAGAAGCGCTAGTCCGACCGCCGCTTACTTACTCAGTGGGTGTACTAAATAAAACGATAGAAGGAAAACCATTGAAAACCATTGAAAAAGAGAAAAGGGCGAAATAGAAAGAAACGAAAAATGAAGGACGAAGTATATAGCTGAGATGAGCAATGACGAATGACTGGAAAGTTATTAAGCCAAAATTTGGCAGCAGCTTAACGGAAATGGATACTGGAAATCTGCTTTGAGCAAATCAAATATTCGTAAGTATTAGGTACTATAAGGTGTTGTAGCCATATGGCTAAAATGTAAAATAAAAGTAGACGTAAATGCCTTGATTTAGAAAAATAGCACTAGAAACTCTAAATCAAATTTTACAATTTTTGACATATTGCCCGAAAATCTCCACACTTTATATATGTTTGTTCATTAAACCGAATCAGAAAAAATAATTCGCTGTACACCTTCGAAATTAAAGCATGTCTGCAAGTTTTTTTTTGAAAAAAAAAAAATTACATTTGCCGAGCGTTGGGTTCGCATTTTAACATTTTTCGTCATATCTCCGTCATTTACAGGCGGATCTTAAAGTAGGGTATATTGATATTCTTTTCTCGAGGATAATTTTTTTTTTGTTCAAAAGTGCATTGACCTAGTGCTTATCCACCAGATCTGAGTTTTTATCACTCTAGCATAACTTTTTAATGCCAGTAAATTAAAGCTCACTAAAAATGATTAAACTTTTGGTAAGGAAGCATTTCGATTATTCCAGTAGAACTGTTTAAGAAAAAAAAATTACACTGAAGGAACGATAAAATTTTACAAAACCCCGCAGAAACACGTTAACTTAATTTTTAGTCGTACATTACGAATCTGTTAGTAGGAGATCCGACAACGGCACGACCTTCGCCCATCTGTTTCGTGGATGAAATCTACTTTGTATGAATTTCGCTTTCGATTTGTATACAATTTGTTCATTAAAGAAATGAGTAAAAAATTCAAAAATAATAATAACTTTTGAATTTAATTAAAAATATAGTGGCCAGGATTTTTTCAGCCAGCCCGCTCGAGAAATATTTATTAACACGTTAAGTTTCATACAAAATAGATTTCATCCATTAAATAGTTGGGTGAAGGTCGTGCCCTTATCGGATCTTAGACTATGTATTCTGTTTTTCTAGATCAAGCAATTTTCTCAAAATATTTTAATTTTCAATTTGCACAGCGAAAGAAAAAAATGAATGTGTACTTTAACGGAAAAAATTTAAAAATAACAAACTTGCACATGGCGTATAAGTACAAAATGCTACTCATACGCCATGTGCAAGTTTAGTATTCTTAAATAGGGATGTGCCGGGTATCCGGTATATATCCGGGATCCGACCTATCCGGCCTTTTTTCTGTTATCCCACTATCCGGTCATTTTCAACATAAATGCTACCCAATGCACTAAACAATATATTTGAGTTCACTGAGGAAGGTGGTTCCCAGAGATTCTTTGCGACTATAATAATAATACACATATGTTAGTGTTTGGCCGAGTTTCTCCTCCGATTTGCGGCGTGCGCCTTGATGTTGTCACACAAAGCGGAGGGACCTACAGTTTTACGCCGACTCCGAACGGCGATTGTATTTTTATGAGAAGCTGTTTTTCATGGCAAAAACACACTCGGAGGTTTGCTATTGCCTGCCGAGGGTGCGGCCGCTATTAGAAAAACTTTATTTGGATTTTTTTATATGTTGGGTTGAACCGGGCTTGAACCCAAGCTAACCGCTACACCACAGCGGCCGTCTATGATTCCACCAAATGAAAGGATATTCTTGTCTGGGTATAAGGGGTATCTGTAAATATATCTCCATTTCTCCATCGTTTGGCTATTCACATCACTACTGGAATCCGTATCAGAGCTGTTGGCGATTTTCTCAAAGCGTTGCCAAATATCCTGGTCTCGCTCTTCAATAGAAGCTTTCACTAGAATACGGCCTGTTTCATATCAGCAGGTTTCTCCACTGCTAACTGATTTATGCCTCTCATTATGAGTTTCTTCCGATTCGAAATTCGTATTATGAGCTATGCAACTGTGTCAAAATTTTCGTTGAGTATATCGAATATTCTGTCGAACAGAATTTTGCTTTCGCTGCTGTAGCGAAGTTTGAGGAAATTGTGAAAAATATATGATTTTGCTTTTGTTTTATCGTTTTTTGGCGGCTAGACACCAATTTTTATTAAAATCATGCAGGTCTAACGTCGTGAATACCGCGAATACTAAACACAAGCTCGAAAGTCTTGTTGCACTGATGAAAGAAAATCCCAATACTCATTCGGCACAATTTCTGAGAGCAAAAGCGTAGAGCTGTTGATAGTTTTGAAATATATTAAATAGATTTGGCTCGAGAGCATTGCTACAGCAGATTCTTGTGTAGCGGACAGCAGGTCTACAAACGCCTCTTTAGACAGTTGGAAGTTTTTAATAAATCTATAGACGATTTTTTTTAATATATTGTATGTCAAAATATATTCGAAAAACTAAACTTAAACGTTTTCTACTCCTGACTAGTTTACTAAGCCCTCATCCCCTAACGAATCGTCGACCAGTACTCCGTTGTTATAAACTCACCAGATAATCTAGCTAAACAAAAAAAAAAGCCTAACATAACAATATTGTAGAAGTTATTAAGGGCGGAAGTCTGCCGGATATCCGATCGGATATCCGAATTCGGCTTTTATTTTTTACAGGATATCCGGATGCCGGTTATCCGGCAAAATCTCTATCCGGCACATCCCTATTTTTAAACTTTTTCCCTATTCAAGTACATATGCACTTTCTCCTGTTCCTATTCATATTTCGTACAAAAAAAAATGACGCATTTTCATGTTATCATTCACAACTTCTTTATTTAACTATAGATCTTCTCAGTTAGTGGCCTGATTTTCTGGTACAAATGAAAAAATTTGCAAAAAATCTGTTATTTTTTTAATTTCGTCACAGTTACAGTTGGATTTGTTTTATAAAAATGAAGTTATCCTGGATAAATGACCTGATCTAGAAAAACAGAATACAGATTCGTAATAACCGACTCAAAATTAATTTTACGAGTTTCGGCGTTCTTTTTTGTCATTTCACAACTTACGAATTTTCTTACAGAGTTATTGCCGAATGTAGGTGTGCAAAAAAATGTGAAAAGGCAATCCCTAGATTCCACAAAAAAAGGTTCGAAATAGCTTGTAAAAATCCTTTAGTGTTTTAATAATTGGGTCATTCCATGTAGAAGAGGAAAACGACATAAACTTAAATATGGCCTAATTATCTCTATTTCAGTCGTAACCTCTTTTTAAATGACTTCATTTTATTAATATGTTGAAAAATATTCAGAAAATAAAAAGAAGTTGTAATTTTTGTCTATTAGTCAAGTGATTAATGCTGCCTAGCTATCCGACGTTTCGACCCTAATCTCACTGTACTATTCTACAAAAATGTCTTCTACCCACCTTTGGTTTTTCTCGAAATGAAATTGATCCGAATTTGAAATAGTAAGCATCTAAATCAAAAATAAAATTATTTGAATCAAATTCAATACTTGATTTTCAGCCACTTTGACTGAACTCTGGCCCTGTGTGGGGAGGTCGAATATCATAGTAAAAATATGAATAAAAACCAAAGAATTTGTAAAAGTTGGTTACCATTTGCTATATAGATTTGATGTATGTAGGTAAAAAAAAAAAACAATTTCACCAAATTTAAGAAAAATTTTATTTTGGTGAACTATTTTTGATCTACAACTTCGAGTCAATATAAAAAAATTTTAGCCAACTTTTACAAATTCCTTGGAACTTATTCATCATTTAACCAGGTTAATTGAATGCAGTTGGTCCGATTCACAACACCTCCAACTTTTTGAAATTGGTTGCACTGCGTAGATATTCTAGAGCTCTTCCTCTTTCATGATTGTCATAACACATTCGTGCCTTTCTTTGGCTGTCGCGCATTGAGTTTCTTATTCTCCAGTGAGTGTGAGTACATACATTGTCTTCAAAAAAAAATTTTTTTTTTTGGAAAAACTGTAAGAATACCATTACAAAAAAGCCAAATTTGTCCAGCCCGTGAGCCTTTGTTTGAAAAGTAACAAAATGCAGCGCCATCACCAACTGTTTCACACTAAAAATTGAGGTCAATTAACATTACCCAGGCTAATATCCGATTATTCATTTTATTTTTATTTTCATCACTTACCTACGCTTACATTAAGACCCTGAGTAGGTCACGCTACCAAGTTGTTTCACCTCTCAACACATTCATGCAACCTAAGCAAAATTGGTAAATAAAAAGTTGCGCAGTGAAAATGAAAAGGTTTGATTGTTATTCTTTGTTAGAAGAAGGCCACTTTTCTTTCTTTTTTATTTATTTATTTTAATTTTTTCAAATATACACCAAGGAAAACCGGTTTAGGAAAATGAGTATTAGACAGCTTTTGTCTGTGATAAATGCCTGCCTTAATTCCATAGTACTTATTTATAACTTCCTTTTGCAATCACTGTTGCTATTACAGTGCTGGGAAATTAAAATTGTGTAATGTCACACAAAAGTGCTCATGAAAATTAATAGCCTCAATATGCAGCTCTAAAATCATCAAGGATGCGCCATCAACGCATTATTACCGCACAATGCAGAAATGACATGGATAATGATGACTTTATCCATTTAGGTGATGCTTGATAACAGCAAAAGCAGCATAGTTGACACATGTGACATGGAACGGCAATAGCAATGACAGCAAAAAATAATAATTTAAATAGAATAAATGGCAAAAATCCTGGTACACATAAAAATGCATGTGTATTATGCTAAAACTTTCAGATTGCGCAAGTGTGCAGCGAACAAAGCAAAGCACCGAACAGAGCAGAAATTCTCCAAAAAGGACACATTTCAAATGATGGCGGCAATAAAGCTGCAGGCAATTGTGAAAAAGCAGGCTGAAAACACACATGCATATGTACGGGTAAGTATTTACTAAGGCAACCGACCAAGCGAGAGAGCAACCGTGTGAAAAATCCTTAAGCGAAAAATCCGAGCTTTAAACGGTTGATTGAGAGTGTTGCTGCCGAATAGTTGCATAGATGCGAGCAAATGGTTTTCAAAATCCGAATAGCATTTAAAATTGGGCGATGAAGCGAAAGCGAAAAAAGGAGGCGCGACGCTTAGCAGTGAGAAGAGCAGCCCGGCGGCACCAATTCGTTGCCTAACATACCTATATATATATATACATATGGGTCAATCCGTGTCAAATCGACCAGTGTTTGGAGTCGGCCGTTTTTGATTTGAATGAATTTAGAAAATAAAATATCGAAATTTCAAAAATTCTAAATTTTGCGAGTTTATTTTTTGAATATCTCAAAAACTATTATAGTTGCTAAAAAGTTTATGGTCTCGTTTTACAAGTGATAGTTGGGTCTATATAAGAAAACATTTGTTTAAAAAGAAATTCGTTGAAGAAAAAAATTACAGAATTTTGAAAATTAAAAAATCGTTATATAAATAGTTGGCTAACTTTTAGCTTAAAAATTTTAAAGTTTGAAAAAAAAATGTTTGCAAACTCTAAATTAAAAATAAATTTAAGTTCAATAAAATTTGTTTAACATAACTCGGACATAAATTTTGAAAAATAAAAAAATTACAGAATTTTGAGATTTAAAAAATCGCAAAAGCAAAAACTTATAGAAATTGATGTCCCAATTTCTTTACACAAACTGAAATTTTTAAGAAGATGCATTTTAAGATATCACTTTTTGTACTTAAAATAATTAAATAAAAACTGTGAAACACAACTCGAACCTAAAATTTAAAAAGTACAGAATGTTGAAGTTAAATTTAAAAAATTGTAAAAGCAAAAACTTATATAAATTGTTGTCTAAATTTTTTACACAATACCTCTAAAGGATTTTAAAAAATCTTTAAATTTTCAAGGAATTGTTTTTTAAGATAAAGACTTTTGAAAATTAAAAAAATTCAAACTCTAAATTAAACTTATTTTAATTAAATACAAATTGTTTAACATAACTTTACTTAATTTATTTTAATTTTCAAAGTTCAAATATTCGTACTTAAAAATTTTTCTTTTTAATTTTCTTTTTGATGCAGAAATGTTCTTAGAGCATTTAGATGCAATTCTGCATATAAAATAAAGTCGTGAAAAAATGTCACTTGCCCATTTGTGGCGGTTCGGACTCGATATGATAAAAGAAAAGTTCTAACCAAAATTCATTCAAATCAAAAATGGTCGATTTTAATCATTGGCCGATTTGACATGAATTGAACCATATGTGTATGTATGTATGCACAATACGAATGCACAAACACGCACACACACACAAACATATAAATGTCGGCGAAGAAGGAGTAGCAAGCACTTAGAACTTCCAAATGCGTGTCACTAAAGCACTAGAACAACAACATAGGCAGCCGAGCCGATTTTGTAAGTACACATGTATGTATGTATTATACAATATTATGTAGATATAATTATCCTTGCTCGTGTCGGCGACGATGGCGGCTATGTATAACTTTAAGTTGATGCACTCGCGTGTACCGTTACACTCTATTCTTATGTTCGGCTCGCTCTTTCTCCTTTAAACACGCAGGACACTCGCATTGTCGCTGTGGCGCCTAGTTTTCGACGAAAGTGTTACAAAACCAGCACACAATTTTTATAGATATAAAGTTTTTTTTCACTTATTTTTTCATGATAAATTTCGGAACGGAATTTGTGTTTTCATTCAATTTTAATAAAACTCAAACCACCCGCTGCTCTTAATTATATATTTTTTTGTTTGTTTAAGAAAACATAAAATTTTGCGTTTTTCACTCAAATTCGGCTCTTCGGTAACCGAGTGTGATATAACACACACTGGAATTTTTTCTCGGCTGTCCTTGAAAGTCCTTTTGTGGTTTCGTTCGATTTTAGCACTTCTTACAACGTTTTTTTCACCCAAAGTGCTTTTTATTTTGCGAAAATTTACAAAATTTGGCGAAAAATCGAGTTTCTGTTTGTATTGAGTAACTCCTAGCCGTTATCATATTCATATTTTCTCTGCACGCACGCACACACACACAGGCGCACAAAAGGCTATTTCACACACACACACGCACGTTCTGTAGAAAAATTTTCCAAATCTTTACAAAAACCTGTATTTTTACATATTTCATAAAAAATATTAATAATTCGATATCACTCGCGTGCTTCCTTTACGCTCTTGAGCCAATGTCAAGTAAAAAATGTCCTTATTCATGCAAATCCATCACACTTTTTCAATTTCTATGTTCGATTTTTCACCAGGCTTTATGTAATTTTCACAATCTAGCACCCGTCGCGCTAAACGCATACATACATACATACAAATGTGCGAGTGAGAAAGAGAGCGCGCGCCTATATGTAGTTTCCAGCAGGTCGAATTCTATGTAATTTTCGCAGAAATTGTCCTTTTTCTACACCAAAAGATTAAACACTTTTACTAAAAATCGTGTTTTTCATTTTTTTTCTTCTTCAAAAACACATACACACACGTCTTATAATACAATATATGTATGTATAGTATATACATATATTTTTTTCTTAAAGACTTCTTGCTTTTTCTTTTTTTGCTTGGCTTGACTTTGCCTACTGCTGCTTTTGTTGTATGGTATGTATTATAATCCGCACTATACGACAAGTCGAGGAGCTACCGTCCACAGTTAAAACGCCAATGATAGTGTCTTCGCTGCAACTGACCGAAACGGCTGGTCGTACGGTTGCTCTAAGCTGGCAAACGTCGTTGTCGAACGCTCAATATTATCGCGCTGCTCTGGATTGCATTGCGCGCATTGGCTGGAAGCGTTCATTAAAAATGTGCTAAAAAAAAAAAAGCTCCAACGTCGCTGCTGCTGACAGCGTGCATAAACTGTAATAGATTGCATTTGTTTGTAGCTAAAGCTTTCCCGCAGAAACTTTCAATGGGGACAGTTTTCATCACAACTTAATGCTTTTCTAATACTATACAAGTATACAAGTATACAAGTAGGGACAGTAGCTTTCTGGGTAGCTTTACGGTTCTGAGTTTGTAGTAAAAATCGATATTTATGCAGCTTTATGAGCTTTTCGATCACATTTAATCGTTATGTTTGGACTTTTATACATGCCAGGAGTGCCAGTTACTTTCGAAATTCGAACGGTACTCTAGCATTTTTTAACAATTATTCACACTTAAATTTAACGGGTGAAATTTTCTCTGTAACCATGTTTTCTACAAATGGCTAGAGTCTTATTCATTTTCCAACGAATTTTAAACCGTAAAAACTTTCCTTGAAAACTAGTCGTCCTCGTCCTTGTGTTCGTCTTTGTATACGCCTTCGCATTCGTGTTCGTTTTTGGTTAGGTTTAATATTCGTTTTCGTAAATGTCTTCGTAGTCATCTTCTTATTCGTGTTCATCTTTGTTTGGTCTTAATAATCGTTTTCATATTCGTATTCGTATTCGTCTTAGACTTGTTATTCGAAATAATTTCCGTATTCGTATTCGCCTTCGTGTTCGTTTACATCTTCGAATTTTGAAACCATAAAAGCTATCTTCATCTACAGAAAAATTACAGATGAATTTACAGACAATGTCTGACCTGCCTATTAAGATGAATTGACAGATGGGCGCCATGTCAGCGCAGTTGGCGCTGAGCGAAAGCTAGATTATGTTAGGTTAGCAGCCTGCCTCCGCATGCTTACCTATCACGCAATGACCAGTTAGCACTCCTACCAATAGCGGGAGATGTAACTTGCCTAGCCGCAAGAGCTCTCCAGACCGCCTCCGGTCTTCACGTGGCCACAAGGATGTTTCCGCAACAGTTTATTTAGAGAGATAACTATAAAGATCAGTCAGCCCCTCGCGCGTTTTCAAAAGAATCGAGGAGAGACTTATAAGCCTGACGTCTCTGGGTTATACATGAGAGGCTATACCCGCCTCAGGAATTAACACAACTCTGCAGTTGGGACCTTAAAGGGCTTGAAAGTTCTAATGGCGCAAAGTGGCGCTCACCGGTCAAAATTTCCGAAACATTCGTTTCAGGTCCTTTAAACGGATCCTTTCCAGATCCGGGTTATGCGGGAAGTGAGTATCGAGGAGCATTCCAAGAGACTCCTCGCTGCTCAGTGCTCAGTTACCGCTCTCGTCTCATCGTGGGAATCTGCTTTGAAGGCGCTTAATTCCATCTATGGGATTACAAGAGACAGGTGCTGCTATTATAAAGTGCAAAATGGGATAGTGGGTTTCGTGCATTAAAAGTGAATTAATCATATCTTTCAAATTTCGAAGTCATTTGGAATAAATCCTGACGTCAGAGAAAAAACCTAACCTAGTTTCCTTTCGTGGGCATATTATTGTTTCGTATGCTTTACATTTTCACAGTGTAATATAAAGCGTTAAAATTTGTGTTTTAATCTAGCAATCTATTACAACAAATTTACCATTACTTCAGTGTACACATTCACTATATTTTAGAACAAATATTTCCAAGCAACACTTCTTATCCCGAATTGAGGAACCAAACTAATAATTTCCACAATTGGAAATAAAAGCGCCATTTGGAAGTGCCACCCCATTTTTAGTAGTCGCTCTTAAAATACCGTCATAGCTGTAGCCCCAAACAGTCACAACAACGACGGCTACGGCAAAATTCCAATACATTTTCTTGTTGAGCGTACAAGTATAAAACTAATGGAGCGCATGCGCGGCGAAAATGACTGCTAATATAGAGGAATTAAATACACATGCATTTTGTCACGCCATATACTATATATACATAGGTAAATAAGTACATCTAAATTCAGATAGATAGTAATATGAAGGAATGTGATAAAGCTGTGGGGAAACTGCTAAAAAACGTGGTAAATTGAAAATGCTTAACGAATACTTTTTATTGATTGATTGAAATATAACGAATGAGAATTAGAGTACCAAACAAATACGAGCGCATATCGAAGAAAAATAACGGCAGTCCTATTATAAAATGAGAAATTACTAAAGTAGAAGAGAGCATCTGCAATTTCTATTGTATAACTATAGGCGTTTATGTATGGAAGTGAGTAAAATATACTATGTAGCATTTATGTTAGTGAATTGGTTAGAACTCGTTAATTGTTTGTTAGATATTTAAAACTCGAAATTTACTATTGCTTTAAGTGGGTTAAGCGAGTACCAACACTAAATAGGAAACTTGTGAGAGAACTTGCGAGAGCACAATACTCGTACGGCAAAATTAATAAAAGAAAAACTAAGCAATGGCGATATGATGCGATGAGAGCTAAGGGTTGGCGAATGAAATGTAATTATAAAAAGACATTTGCACTGGAGAATGTATTGTCAAATGTAATTATGCAATTGGGTGGAAAATTCAGCATGAAGAAATGTTTGCAGTTGAAATGTAAGATCCCTGTGAAAATTTGATTATTAACATGAAATGAAGTAACTGGGAGTATATTCTTAAGGAAGTCTGGTATATACGGAAGTCAATAATAGTATTTGGTTGAAGCATGAGCTGACTATTGTCTTTACTAATGCGCCTTAAACTATGCCGTAATTGATTTTAAACGCTCTAATGATGACAACTGTAAGTGTTATTGCTATCCCCCACTGAGTTCGCGACAATCACGAAACAATGTTTATTTATGTATCCTAGTTTTAGACGCATTATAAATATATGACTAGTAAATGACTGTAAATTTCGATGAATGCAAAGAAAAAGGTTAACATGTATACGTAAATGAAGAAAATAATAAAGATAAAGATAATGGTAAAAACAAGCATAAATATAGCAAGTAAGAGCAGTGTTGTCTTCGGCTATGCCGAAGGCTTCACGACTTTCATGAAATTATAGTTTAACAGAAATTAGTTGTTTAGGACGAAAATAAAATTTGTATATTCACTGGATGCATAGCTAGAGGAGTTATATCAAAAAACTGAACAATGAGTGACATGCAAGATATGCCTTATAAAGTACCGATCTAAATGATGTTCACTACTGTGTATGATATCAATATGTAAACCGATAACACAATTTAATGCTTTTAGTGCTTTTCTTAATACAAAACGCGAAAATTTTGAGTTAGGGCTTCCTTTTTAGTTTGAAGACACCAAAACTGTAAATCTGAAACAAAAATGGAAGTTCAATTTAGAGCAATCGGAAGTTTCGCAAGGAGCTTTACAAAAATGGAAACCAAATCATGGTACAATGAAAATCATAAGCGAAAGAGCATATGTTTTTCAAAAAAATATGTGGCAGCACTTTCAATCATGCCAGAATTAAATACGGTAATTTACCAAAAACGTCCATGTTGCTGGGTCCAGAAATCGATCTTTAGACCTTTAATTTGGGCTTCATTTGTTATATTTTTTACGAATATTAAAAAAAGCACCAGCGTCTCCTAGCAGTAAAATGAACAAAGACCCTTCGACCGCCGAGCAAGAAACATTAATTTTTATTAGTTTGAGTCAGCATATCTGCAATAAAATTTGTTATGCATACAAAGTCCATTAAATCATCCAATAAAAAATTGTGTGCTTTTTTCGTGAAAAAACGCCATTTTTCTTGGGTTTTAGTGCTTTTCGAAATTCAAAACTTGGCAACATTGATTAGTGGTCTTGACGATTATCTCAGTCAATTTTGTATGATTATTTAGAAAATAGCTCACGAAATTGCTCGGTTTTAGCGATCCAAATGAAGAAGTTTTTAAAGTAAAACCCCATATCTGACAATCAGTTGTATGGGAGCTATATGTTATAGTGGTTCGATTTTTGCGGTTAGGACGGATTATAAAAATACACTCACCTATAAAATTTCAGTCGTATGTCTCGAAAACTGCTCAGCTCGACGTTCTGATCATATAAGTATACATTTTCAAATGTCTATCTTTGCTTATTCTAGTACTTATAAACATTGGACCAAACCAAAGCATAAGCGCAGATGAGCCCTTTTGTCACTGAAGCTTTTTAGCTTAGAAGCAGGGATGGGCATTTTTGCACCACCTTTCCCTTAAAGATTTCAAGGTGTCCGACAAGGTTGCCTTGCTTGAATTTATTTTTCCTATGTAGCATGAGTACTCGCGTTGCTGCTTGTTCTTGTATTGCCATATGAAAGGGTGTAAGATTGAGTAGGGCTTCCACACCTAAAACGGGTGTCGTTTTCATTGCCCCTGTCGCAGATAGACACTCAAGATGCTGGTTCTTGCACAGTTTTTAATGGCTGTTGTTTGGGTCTTTTTCCACCATACGAGTGCTTCATACACTATACTGGGTTTGACCATCTAAGTATAGACCCAGAAAGTCATTTTGGGGTTCAACCCCTATGTTTTTCCCATGAGCTGTTTAGTGGTAATCAACGACTTTGTTGTTTTGTTGAGAATAGAATTGAGAGTGAGTTTTCGATCCAGGGTTATGCCCAGATATTTGACCTCTTCCTTTGGGGGAATCAAGGGATAATTGTAGTTCTACTGGGATTTATGGACAATCCCTTTTTCCTACACTAATTGTAAGTTATGTTTAAGCGCCCCTAATGGTCCTTTCATGGTCGCCGTTTATGATAATTTATAGTTCATCAGCCAGAATATACTACAACAGTGGAGATAACACTCCTCCCTGTGGACACCCGTTTGCGGCAATGATGCTGAGTTCCCTAGGTTCGCCTTGATTGTCCTCTGGATAAGCATATTGCCAATCCATTTAACTATTTTTCACCTCTATTGGAGAGTGACACCTACATAGATTTGAAGCTAGCATTATAAAAGGCACCCTCAATGTCCATGAATGAGCAGAGGGCAACACCCTTTATTTTTCTATAAGAACTTAGCATTGCAATTCACTGTATCTTACGTCATGGCTGCTCGAATAACCAAAAAATTAGTATTTAGTAAAACATGTCCGGGTAGGAAAAAAATCACACTGACCGCCTTAACGCTCTTTCTGAATGCAGTAACTTTCAGGTTCTATGGATACCATGTCACAAGGAAATAGAGGGGAATGAAATCAGCAGTCTCAATTTCCACAGGGCCTGAACTTTTCCTTGCAAAGCACCACAGGACCTTCGTCAATCCAAAAGATTTAGTACGGTACAAACTTTAGAGGTGTTGCCTTCTTTTTAATATAGGAGGAACTTAGTACTAGCACTAATGTTAGGCTAAGACGATGTCTGCATAAGTTATAAATAAAATGAAATTATCGCTTTCGCTTCTGTGTAAGGCCGTATCTCGATGGCAAGAGAAAAGTGAAGACTTCTTAATCTTCATCTGGATTGGCGTGGTAAGCGCTTAACGGATTTATCCCGGTCAGCCTTAGTCTTCTTGAGAACATTAACCAGGCTGACAGAGGTACCTTCCCCATTAAGGGTCCCAGTATTCCCTGTTTACGCCTTGTACGTTCATCGCGGTCATCATCAAAAGAAGAAGGTATCATTCGCGGCGTTATTCTCTTCTTCTTTGGAATATGTTTTTACTTAAGTGGCGTGTTCCAAGCCCAGCACACATGCGATTGCTGTAGATTTGTCTTCCCTCATTATCTAGCTTACATAAGAGTTTTTGGGTGCTACCCAGAGGATACTTAGTGTAAACACCGGAAGCCGTGAGCTACTTTAACTGGATTAAAAATAGTCGGGTGCCCACTCTCTGATGGATAGCGGGCAATAACTTCCCTACTTGTGTGAACTTTCTCGGGGTTATAGGACTAAATAAGGTGTTGTGATGAGTCTCTACTCACAGTATACCCGTTAGGTCGCAGTGCACACCTCTTTTCTATGTGAAGACACAAGAACCTTGAAAAAGCGTTATGTTTTGTGCACTTTGTAGAGCCTTACGGTCAATCCCATCAAAAAACCCCTAGCTTTGTTTACGCGGAAAAGAAAATTGGAAGGTCTCAACCTTGGAGGGGCGTAAACCTAAGTCACTCCGTGGATGTGAAATATATAGGAGTAGCTCTAGGTGCGAAGCTCACTTCGAGCTGAAGATAAATCGAGCTCTCAAAGTTTTCGGATTTTTAGGAAGACCTGGGGTCTGAGGCTGGCTATGGTATTCTTGATATCAATGGTTTTAGTCAGACAGATCTGCGGGCGTAGAACCATAGTCAAAACCACGGTTTCTGTGTTAAACCAGCTAAAAAGGAGCGTGTGTATTGGCGCCATGATTACAACGTCAGTACCAGCACTTAATGCTTTGTTGGATTTGCCACTTCTGGATTTAACAATCAAAGAGGAGGTAATGAATACGATGTGTTCAGTGCACTATTTTGTATTGGGGGACGATCATTGGAGTTCCGGTTACAGAGAGTTCTTTAGAAGGTTTTCAGAGCAATACGCTTTGGTTTTGGCACCTAATGACAATCTGACACCTGGAGTTTCCTTTGGACGAAACTGCATCGTTAGATTTCCTACAAGGGAGCAAAGGACAGATCCAGACACTCCCTTGGGAAGCATAGTGAGGACTTAACTATATCGATGGCTGAAAGACTGATAATGTACTGGAGCTGGAGCTGCATGGGATCTGGCCGGTAACTTGAGATACTTTCCTACTTTGGGATCAATGGCAACGATTTTTCAATCGGAAGTCTTAAAATTAGTATTTGCAGTGGCATCCAAGTTGCCCTACAGACCGTGTAAACCGCTCGCACCTCTTCAAAGAGAGTTCTGGAATGTAAGTTGAGGCTGAACTCCGATAAAAGATGGAAATAGCTTGAACTTGTGTGGTTGCCAGGACACTACGGTATTCAACTGGCTGATGAAATGGCGAACTGCGGTTCCCTGGAGTGTCCAATTGGACCAGAGGCAATTTAGTGTCAAGCGTAGCGGAAACGATAGGGCACATCAAAGATCTCAGACAAAGAAGGAGTGAAGTATGAACCCTGATAGGACTGCTTACGGCGCATACTTCATGCGGACGACATATGGTCAGCATAGGCGACGATCAACAGTGTACGTCTTGTTTGGAGAATCGGGATAGTGCAGAACATATCCTCTGCCCTTGTCCGGTCTTCGTCAGACTTAGATGGAAAACTTTTTGGTTCTAATGTATGAAGAATGGATGAGATACATTATCTTTGCCTCAACAAACTGCTAAGATAGTGTGGTAAGTAGTGAATTCCCACCCCGTCTACATATACATACATCCCTTTCCTCTAAATCCTGTCTCTAGGCTCTAAGTATAACCGGAAATACTGCCTGAGTGCTTGAAAAAAATGGTATTCTTGCCTTTTCCGGCCACCCACGATTCCATTCCATGCCATTCCATAAATATTTTAATTACCTATGTCGACTACACTGTCAATTGAACTTAGAAAATGGTTCAGAAAAAGCCTTTGGCGAATATTGTCGCAATATGCAGCTCCAAATTGTGAAGTAAAACCCGTGAAAAGCAGACGTACTTACCAGTGACAGTCCGAATAACTAGTTATATCTTCCAATGTTGAAGGTTACTCAAAAAGGGGGTAATTTGTTCTTAGTGGCTAGAACNACCTTTGGCGAATATTGTCGCAATATGCAGCTCCAAATTGTGAAGTAAAACCCGTGAAAAGCAGACGTACTTACCAGTGACAGTCCGAATAACTGTAAGTTATATCTTCCCATGTTGAAGGTTACTCAAAAAGGGGGTAATTTGTTCTTAGTGGCTAGAACAACCCGTTTTCCGAAGTAGGAAAAGCCTCGCATAAGTCATTCCCGAGTTCAACGAAAATAATAGTCATGATCAATTTCGCAGTTACAATAGCGATGCATTCACGCTTTTCTACTAATATATTCACACTTCTCTCGATGTCTTCGTCACTGTCTGCGTCTTTTCGAAGACAGTTTATTGTCTGGACACCTACTTTACTCAAACAATCTGACAATTAATATGTGTAGACCTAAGATTATACAACTGTCAGCATTGCCGGACGTTCGTAGCGAAAATATAAATAGGGAAGAGATATTTCGGCATTAGTTTGGTTATTTCCCTTTCGTTTATTTAATGTTTATTAATTTGTAATGAAAGTGTTGCACCTTAACTGAGAAAAACCATGTAAGTCAAAATTTAAATTATCAAAAAAATAAATTAAATTTAAAATTATCAAAATACGACAAAATTTCGTAAAAGTTTTAAGTTTTCAATTTGATTTTTAGAAACATTCTGAGTATGCAGTTTTGTAGTCTATTTAATTAGCGTGTAATAAAGTGCAAGTTTGAGGTAGCTAGGACTTAGCGTTGATTTTTGGCAAATTTAAAATAAAAATTCTCGAACATGCTTTGTATGGAAGAAAATGCGTGAACAAATGTTGGCAAAAATTAACGGTAAATCCTAGCTACTTCAAACTTGCACTTACTAAAATTTAATGGGCTACAAAGCTGCATAATCAAAAAAAAAACTAAAAAATGTGATTAAAAAGTTTCAACGTTTGATGAACATTTGCAAAAATGAATGGTTTACAAGGTTTCAAACTTTAATTTACATGTTTTTATAGATAGTAAACTATATTTTCATTAAAGAAATTTACATTTTTTAAACAATGAAAAATAGCCAAACTTACATTTTCGCCACCGTAAACCCGAAACCGCTTTGTCAACGAACCGTACTTGGCAAGGGATGAGGGAAATTCGTTCCAAAATATACTATGCTATGGACAACTTGATCGTCAACATTCTCAAAATTATTGCCTACACGCGCTGCTAAGTGTAATAGGTTAAATATTTCGATTTTCTCCGCCATCATGGCTTCAAAATTTACCCACAAAAATTACTCTAATACAGGTGACCTTTTTAAATCGCCAACCACTTAACCTACAGTTGAGACTGCCCATTTTTTGCCTGTGGTGTGAACTAACAAAAACAACCACGTGACCTATACAGCTAATACGTTTAAGTCTACAAGTCACTGCCGCGCGCACACACACACACTCATTGGGGAAAATGTTAAACTTAACATACTCGTTAAAAGGACCACAGGCCACAATCCCCTACAAAAGTTACGTCATTCCTCAGCTGTTGTTATCTAATCGAAACGGTGCAGCAACAATAAAAACTATTACTTTGAAGGATACGTGAGAGAGCGCATGCTTTCTTGTGTATGCGCTCGCTCTCTCGATATTGAAATAGGCAATCGAATTTGTTGTGCTTTTTATGGCAGCCCCGAAGCTATTTGTGAATTTCAGGACTGTCAGCATTTGTAGATATATGGAAATTTGTATATGTATGTGTTATGTTTGAAGGCAGACGTAAATACATAGTCAATCGCAGCACACTGGCGCCATAATAAAAAATTCACACCCACACCTGAGTTTGCGCTACTTTTGCGCCTTGTTGGTAAATTCATGGGCCTGATTCTTTACCTTTTCTCCAGCTGCAGCGTTGAGTGTTGGGTGTTGGCAAGTGAAGGAATGAGTGTCAGCCACCAAATGCACACGAAGTTTTTAGCGCTGTGGTACGAAGGACATAACGATTCGCTTTTTGCCGATGGCCAACATGCCTCGTACAAAAGGGCATCAAAGGAATACCTAGGTATGTATTTGCAAACAAAGCCACCTCAGTGTCATAATCATTTGGCTGGGAAAAACTTTTATTCTAATTTTTTTTTACTACCAATTCGAGAAACTAATAATCGTTGGTTTCTATTTTTTTCTTGGTGTGTGTGTTGCTTGTAACGCAACGTTTTGCTGACACCATTTCTCTTGAGGATAAATCAGCAGCCAAATGATTACGATGTTTTATTAGATGTCAGGCACGCAGTCACGCAGCTACCATTAGGACAGGTGGTTCCGCTGGCTACTCTATCCTATTTTTCATGATAATCTTTGTATTTGTTTTCTTGTATATTCTTCATACGTTGGCGATCTACATATGTATCTAGGCGCATCATCTTTCTGGCTTTTCTAAAATGCGCCACGCACCTAAGGATTTGATAAGACCAAAGTTCTAAGTTTGCCAGCGAAGACTTGTGGTATGGTGGCAGTCTCCGAGCAAACACTTGAGACTGCGAGCAACTTCACACACCTCGACAGCGAGGTTGCCCTCGTGGTAGCACCGACGAAGACATTGGCCTCCGAATAACTACCCTGTAGTCAAATGAACTAGTTGTAAACTACCCCACAACTAGTATGAATCGCATGCCCAACTAGTCAGCCAACTATCTTTTTTCCATGCAATCAACTGGTATTTTTAACATGGGGATGTCCTACGAAATGGCAATTGTCAGATTTCGGTCAGAAATATACCAGTCTCATACTAGTTCAGAATAGACAGAAAAATACTAGTCTAATTATGTACCAAAACCACTATTTGGGAGTCAAAAAATAAAATGAATTCATGAATATACAAAAAAAAAACATTTAAGTACACTTTTTTTACTTTACATATTTTTATTTAGCAGCCTTAGATTTGCCAATAATTATTGTTAATTTTTTGAGTATTAATTAAAAGAAAAAATAAATACATAGATATTTCAATTTCCAACATCCAATACTCCTCATTTTCAGAATATCAACGAATTTACTAAACTCAGTAAATTCAACAAACGACTTCTCGGTAACAAATAAAGATTTTTTAAAGCTTTAAAATGAATTTTGAAGCGGAGGAGTAGTGCAGCTCATATGTGCTTAAAAACCGTGATTTTTGTACTTTTAGGTTAGAATATCCCGAAAACCTGACGTGATCTGGGGTCAGATTCGAATTCAGCACGTCAAAGACCTTCGGAAAAGTATAGTCCGATTCTTGGTTAAAAAACCTTGTGGGCCTGTGTAATTCAAGCAGTTATTAAATATTCTTCATATTTGTCCATAGTTTGGCTTATTGATTGATAGCAGAAATTAATCAAATAATTATATTAATCGTGTAATAAACAAAATAATTGAAAATGATCAATAATAACAAAATAACAGGTCTGGTATAATTGAAAACGTACTCAATTTAACGGTTTACGATATACCCAAAAAAAAGTTATATTATTTTGTGTACTTTATTGTATTAAACTGTCGAAGTCAAATAATACAGGGTATGAATAAATCGTTTGTACTTGGTACAACTCTGGTCATTTTCGAACTAGTTCGGTTTCTGTTAAGAAATTCTAGTTGTAAACTAGTATTTTTCCTGACTAGTTTGGGATTTCACTGCAGGGTAATACCAGAGCGGGCTTTGGTATGGTGCGTACGTTATCAGGCATTTCAAGGCCAATTTACTGTCGATACTATCTTACAGTTGCTCCACTTGCAAAGTCACCATTGTATTTAATAACAAGCCGTAAATAAGAAGTTTTCGTAACGGGCCGTCTTAGAATAATACTCCGAACTCGGTCGGCCTAAAATAATCTCTAATGAGGAGAAGCCAACATGGAGCCCCTTGTCATCTCAATCCGGAGACAGAAATGCAAGTGGATGGGTCACACTGGCAGTATTGCAAAGAAAGTCAAGAAAGCGAAGAACAGTCGAGCGGGAGGCGAAATAACTCGGGTAAAGCTGGAAGACGATCAAAAGGATGGACACAACTCGAACCAGATAGCGTGCAGGCGTAGTGGATGCCCTGTGTCCCACTAGGAATGATTAACGAACGATGAAAAGGCTGCTGAACGAGAAGTTGTTTTCCCCGCCACCAATAGCTGGCTGGGTAAAAAAAAATCAAATTATATAGTAACAAGCCGCTTGCTGCAAAACAGACATTCTCTTGCAGTCACACCTAGGTTATGTTAGGTTATGCTTACAGATGGGCGAGAGATATCGACACGGCACAAATTTTAAAATGTATAGGATGGGCGGTATCGGGAAAGTCTTTAGAATTATGCGAGCGGGACGAGAAAAAAATAATTTCACGACACTCCTGACCAAACCCGCTAGCTCCAAAAATTTAGAAAATCTTTCTTAACAGAGTAGCCAAGAGATGACAGACCTTTCAGTTGACGAAAGTAGAATATTGTAGAAAAAGTTCTTCAAGCATATTAAATACTTTGCAAAGTGTAAAAAAACGTGTTTTGCTAAGAAATCGGGCCAGTAGAAATGTTTTTTTTTCTTAAGGCGATAAACTTATAGAAATCGGCGCGGCCATTTTAGGGCAAAATTTAACAATATATTTTTTGTCGATTTCGGTGGCATATCTTTTCCTTAAAAACATTTTTTAAATCGAAGAATCTTCAAAAGTGGGCGTGGTGCTTTTAGGACGAAAGTTAAAAAAAATGTATTTTGTTTTAGATTTCAGCAGAGTATTTATTAACTAAGAATGTGTTGTTCCATAACATTTTTTTTTTTAAGAATAAAGTCCTATTTTGAAGTTATTGCAAGTGCGTATTTAAAATATTTTCTTTTACAAAGTACATGATTTGAAGAATTGCATTTCGCTGCATATTTGCATTTTATTAGATGTTCAAAGACAATAAGAACATTATTTTAGCTAAGTAATGTTGAAGATATGAGCGTTATCGTAAAAGACTATTTGGGAAAATGGACTGTACACATTTTTGAGCAGTGCTGGAAATAAGAAGAAAGAATGAGCTTCACAACGACATGGACACCGACGCTCCAGCTCTGAAAGTATTCAACTCGGAACCCGCTGGTGCTAGCAGAGGAAGAGGGAGGTCCCACTGCCCTTGAAAAACCCAAGTAAAAAGGACAAAGCTTTACTTGGCCTTTTCAATTGGCGTCAGTTAACACAGAAGAAGAACGACTGGCGTGCTTTGTTTAATTCGATCAAAATCGCTTAAGCGGTTGCAGCGCTAACTAAGAAGAAATTTTCTGGACTCTGAAGTTTTTTACAGTTCATACCCTGACTAATTCGATATAGGAGCCGTTTATTTTGAAAGTGGCATAATTCACTTCATACATACCTCTTGTACTTAAATTATCGATTACTTTTAACCAAATGCATGTGTAAATATTTCTATCATCACTAAACTAATGACAAAACCCTTTATCTTTGGTTGATGAAGATGAAAGTGCCCTAGAACCCAAATTTCCTTATATGTATTTTATTTTGCTGCATATTACCCACAGTGATTGTTAACTCTGTTTGGGCGAAGCATTCGTTCCTCTCTGGGACCTTTGTGGAGCGTTTTTTGTCAATGCAGAGAAAGGGACTGAAATAATCTAGTTGTCGTAGATTATCCGGTAGAATTTCAAGGAGCTTTGAGTTTCCGTATCTGAAGGTCTATTCACGACCGACTCGCATTTGACCTGGCAGTACTATAGCCGGCCAGAAATTTGCGATAGAGATGAACAAATATTTGGTGGGTGTAGTGGACCATCTATTTCACCCGTTTCAACTTGGCGTTGAACAAAGTCTTGTTTAACAGAGGCCATCATACTGTAGCCCCTAGATAGCTGTGTACATCCTCTGTACTGCATCAGGTTGTATTCCCTCTTTTTTTTAAGTTGCCGTATTACAGGGCGGTATTGGGTTTCTTGGGGTGGTATTCGATGTTTCGCATCCAGTCAAGCTTCTTGCCCGGAACGACACCAAAGCATTTGTCTCGGTTGAGATACCAGTTTAAGATTGGGGACTTGAATAGGGGAATTTCATATTTCCTCTTGAAGAGTACCATCTCGCTCTTAGTAGGATTGACGCCGAGTCCACAATCCTTTGACATGATTGTTGTTTGCGTGCATTTTGTAACAACTCTTACAGGCCCCTCAGTTGTTCATCCGTTGCTACGATTGTTACATATATATCGAGCCCTAACTCCCAAAATAACGTAAGCTACATTTTTTTCATAACTTTTTTTTTTTTTGGTACAGAAATGCATCTAGATGCAGGAATATTTCTGCATCGAAAGGAAAATTTTGAAAATAAAAATGTGGCTTACGTTATTTTGGCGATTTGGAGAAGAACGCTTCCTTGGTCAGAGCCTCTGGTCACATGTTTAATTTTGGAACCATTCCTTAGTTATAAAATAATATTGCACTTTTCTGGAAGGAGCTCAACACAATCCACCAGTCCCCAGAAGAGAATTAGCAAAAAATTCAGGATAGACATTAGGAAGGCTCCATAGATGCGGAGAAAAACTACCAGCGTGTATTCCCTTGTGGTCAATTCTCAACGAATTTGCCCTTGGAATAGATATGCATGTATGAGAGATGGTCGTTTTTAACCCGAGCGCACTTGTGCACAAGGGTATTATAACTTTGTTCACATAACGGTTGTTTGTAACAGGCAAAACGAATCGAGATAGATATAGACAAATGTATACATAAATGATCAGAATGAAAAGAGAAATCG